>NC_138370.1:62628272-62661426 GCF_054177405.1 Leptonychotes weddellii
GAGCACTGCGTGTTATATGCAAACAATGAATCATGGAACACTACATCAAAAACTAATGATGTAATGTATGGTGACTAACATAACATAATAAAATAAAATTAAAAAAAAAAAAAGATTCCTAACTACTTTGTGAACAACAACAAAAAGATTCTTCACACCCCATCCATGGTGCCTTGATATGAATAGCAAGCTCCCTGAGAACTGGCCATGTCCCCTGATCAGACATATTCCCGAGCCCAGGAGGGAAGGGGGCAGAAGCACTAGGGACTGCCTTTATAAGCTCCTCCCTCTGGACTGCTCATGAGATCAGGGCAGAGTTCTGAAAGCCCACTCTATTTTATAATAGAAATAGGATATGGTAGACTTCTTTGTTTTGTTCCAATGCCCTTCAAAGATCCATAGTGAGAGTTTCAGCTCTGTGCTCTGAGCCCGAGACAGCCAACTGTGTATGGCATGGGACGCAGAAGAAGGGGGAAAGCTGGTGACTTTATATCACTAACAATCTTATATTCTAATGACATAAAGCAGGTGGCAACATTTCCAAAAGTCTTTTATAAAATATCCAAACCCCTCTGTTAAATCAACAACCAAATCAAGGGACTAGAGGGAAAAGTTACTTACATGATAGGGAAGGACTCCATACGAGGAGGTATTAATAAATAAAGAACTTTCAATGCTTCCTTCTTCAGTAGGTAAGAAAATAATTCTGAAGGATGTTTTCCCCATTGCTGGAATTACCTGAAAGGAAGGTACCAAATTAGCCATTTGGAATGGACCTCTCTAAAAAAATGTCTTTCAGAGACCTCCTTTTTGATAATTTCCATTAACAGATGTCTAAATATTCTGTGCCCTTGATTCAGAAGTATCATGAATCCCTGAGAATCACCAAATGGATCAAAATCCAACAACCGAAGATAATGTGTCAAAGAACACAGACTTACAGCAAGGCCGCTGCCGAGTCCTTTCACTTCGGATTGGGAATCCTGCGCCCTCACATTCTTCCTCTTCCTTCCTCTTCTGCACCCATGTGTTCAACGGCCTTTATCAAACACAGTTCTAACTCTACTTAAGTAAAAGGAGCCACCGATGTACAAACCTGCCAATTCCTAATGAAAGTCAGGAGCTGCATTTATCTGGACAGACTATCATAAACACAATACTGGGCTCCCTGTTGCACCATCTCCTTGGTCCCATATTTAAAAGGAAAACAGTGTATCAGGTAGACCTAAGTAAGCTAAATAAACAAATAAAACCCACTAGTATTTGGGAATCTTCACTGAAGTTAAAGACCACTGAAATCTAAACTACCAGAAGACCGGGGTTTGGTAGTTCTCTGTCATGGTGCAAATTAGCTTTATAAGGGCCATTCACTACTTCCTATTCCTACATTTAGAAAAGAGTCCTATTCTAGTAGATTTGCCAGGCCAAGAGATCACAACTCTAAAAACTGTGTTAATTACTAAATGGTTCAGCATTTGTAGTCATTTTAAGACACATAATACTGTTTCTTTAACCATGAAAAAGTCCTATTAGATATACAACATTATACCTTGTTTAGACTCTAAACTTTCTTTTTCCAAGGAGATATCAAGAGCCACCAAAATTATGGACAACTGAAAAAAATAAATGCTAAAGCAAACATGCAGAAGGAAAGAGTGTGGGTAGCAGAAAAAGGAAGACAGGGAGCAGAAAGTAAAAACTTCAGGCCAAAGAAAGCAAGAAAACCTGGCCGCCTGCCATAGCATAGTTTCAAAGAGTACATCAACACTTACCCTGCAATGAACAGGAGGCACATGAAAATGTCTAGCAGCTGTAAACACTGAATTCACCACGACCTCACTATCCCTACTAGGGTTATAAGCATAGAGAATCTTTGCTGCAGGGTGACCCAGGAACCTAGGAGGGGAACAAGGAGAAAAAAACAATGGGTTGTGTGGTCGTAAATATAGCCATCCATCCACCCATCCCTCTACCCACTCACACATGTATATACTTTAAACCCAAAAAGCTGTTGATGTTCATTAAAGCTAAAGGCAACAATGATTAAATCCTGCTATTAATAAAACATTTAATTCACAAGTCAAAAACTTTTAAAAGAATCCTTTCTTTCATGAGACACTTATGCCAACCAATGGTAACACCTCACTGACTTTGGCGTTAGAAGAACGCAACGCCATTAAAATGCTTGCAAATAACAGAGTAGGAACTAGGTTCTCACCTAATGGGGCTCTAATTCAAATGACAATAGGTTTAGATAAGAAACCGTACTCATAGAAAAACCCAGTTTGTTTTAGAGTTTCTTCTCTGAGTAATAAGTTTAAAGAGGCTTTGGTGGGGGTGGGGAATGGATTTCTACTCACAAAGAGACTTTATCAAGTCTCATGAAAGGAAAACGTAATTGTTGCTAAAGACCATTCTTCTGAGAAGAACGCAAACTCAGCAACACTTTCTATCGCTTGTTCTTATCCATTTAAATCATGAGTCTTTTAGAAAATTCTGAGGAAAGCTTTGGCTCCTCCCTCCACAAACAGACACACACAGAAGTTTTAGACATAATTTCAAAACATTCATGCCACTAAAGGTAAGAATATCTGCTTTCCAGCGAACACCCTCACTGATGAGGACACTCATGTTGATTTTTTCCTTCCTCCTCGTTTCCACCCGCAAGGCTAGCAAAGGAATTGCAAAGGAGCGGAGCTATCTTTGGCCCACCTACCTGCCATGTTCCCTGGAATCATTTACCTCTGGTTCCTACCAGTTAAGTCACATTGTCATACACAGAGAGCCACAAGAATTTCACTGAAGCCATTTCTCCAGTTTTAATGCCCTCAGAGGCAGGGACCCAAGTATACAGCTCTCTTTAATATGGCCTAGAAATAAAACTATATTCTACATTGAAACTCATCTACATTATACTTGTATTTCTCTGATACTAAGAATTGTGTGTTTTAGAGAAAATGAAGTACACGCTGTCTTATGTACAATGGGATTTCCAAACTACTGTATCCTGCCATCAAATCCCTCACGTTCCTCTTCCAGCTTTTCCTCCGACTTTTTTTTTTTTTTAAGTAAGCTCCAAGCCCAGCGCCGAGGCCAGTGCGGGACTTGAACTCATGACCCTCAGATCAAGACCTGAGCTAATATCAAGAGTCAGATGCTTAACTGACTGAGCCACTCAGGTGCCCCACACCTCCTACTTTTAATCACAAGTCTTAACTGAAGATTTAATATAGCCAATGTGTATTTTAAAAAATAAGTCCTTTACATCCAAATACAAATAAAAGACACACTAATGTGGTCAAAACCTTGATTTTTAAAAATTTTTATTATTATTTTAATGTTCTTACCTAATACAACTAAATTTTTTTTATACTACCATAAAGGGTCAACTCAGAGAGCCCTGCCTTGGGAGTGCTGGGCTCACATTTGCCTTTTCCCTCCATTAAGTTAAATAAACAAAGACTTCCATCGTTTTAGGTTTTAGGTAAATAATATGACTCAATTAGCAAAGTTCTTACTACTTATCCTCAAAGTTTTATATCCCATTCATATCACTGGAATACAAGATGTTTAGTTTAAAAAAAATACAGACGTTGCCCAAACAAAAACACATTAGAAATCAGAATCCAAACAGCGATTCTACAGAGCCCAGTGACTGCATCCACCAGAAACCTCACCAGACCTAACATAGACCTAGTTAACACTGTGCTATTTTTATTCTATTTTTTAATTCTATTTTTAAAACTGTTATGAGGGTAAGAATTTCCTTCACTAGTGACAACTGGAAGATACTCTATTAATTTAATACTATAAAAGAATGATTAAAATCTCTTATGAATGATTAGCACTTTTAATCTCCGGACCAGCAGAATATTAACCCTTATAATCAACCCTAAGAAGTGGGCAGAAGGCAGGTGAATCTCACAATCCTGATTCTGCATCCCAGAGGGAAACCAAAGCTATGAAAAATGATGGGGTTGGGTTTGCCCAAGGTCAGCTTCAAAATAAATAGCAAAAGCTGAGCAAGGGCATTGAAGAAATCAGAAGAACTCTCTGGCTGAAGTTCGAATCTAATGCCTATAAATTAGACCATTTGTTAAAAAGTAAGGAAAAACTTGACTAATTTTAGAAGTGTTCCGGGATGCCTGGGTGGCTCAGTTGGTTAAGTGTCTGCCTTCAGCCCAGGTCATGATCCTGAGTCGCAGAATCAAGCCCCACATTGGGCTCCCTGCTCAGCGGGGAGCCTGTTTCTCCCTCTGCCCCTTACCCCACTCATGTTCTCTCTCTCTCAAATAAATAAATAAAATCTTAAAAAAAAAAAAAAAAAAAGTGTTCTAATTTAGATTACCATTTGTTCTTATCGAGATTTTTTAAAAACTTTAGCAAAATTAATTTATTCCCATAATCATATCCTAGAGCTCACTTATAAAAAAAAAAATAGCATGGAATGTGCTGGCTTAGAAATCAGAAGACTTGTTCTGTCACTTCTAGTGAAATGCCCTTGGGCAAAAAACATTACTGCTCAGCGACAAATTCATGAGCATCTGTAGTCCATGCTCAAGTACAGAGATATTTGAAAATGACACACAAGCAACTCTCTCTCTCTCAGATAATACCTGCCCCCACTACTCCACTATCCTTCTAGGATTGATAGAAGACTCAACTGACAAGAGACACAATTATACTTTGAGAACTATAAAGTACTACATAAACAAAACTGAACCATCCAAAGGTGAGTCAAGGCTAAAGTGTAAATAACCTTTGCAAATAAAACATTTTAAACATTTGCTTTTCAACCTGCTTCAAGTCATCAGGACCAGAAATGGATGCATATAGCTAATTAACATTTGTAGCCAAGACATCCATCCCTCCATGTGCACTGATCACAGGACTTTTATCTTACTGAAGAATAAATATATCATAGCCAGCATCCTATGAACTAGAGTTATTATCCTCATCTAACTGTACTTACTACATTCATTTTATTATATCTACCAATCTGTAATATATTTTTTCTTTTTTCTCTTCCATATTTTTAATTTAATTTTTGTTAATTAACATACAGCGCAATATTGTATAATATATATTTTTAAAAGTAGGTCCTGCATTAAAGTTCCCTTTTACGATAAAGACTTTTCACCTAAGTAAAGTGATCTTTCAGAATCTCAAACCAGTGAGGTTTTATCATAAATTCAGCTCTGAACGTTTCTTTACCTAACAGTAAAAATATACAAATTCAAACACAAAAAAACAGACACCTAGAATCTGGTAAAGTCAGCAAGCGCCCTTCCCACTTTCCTCTCTTCTTCCTTTCACAGAATCTCCTTTAAAAGCTCAACAAGGTACTTTTACATTTAAAATTCCTTCTTTACTGCAGCTCTAATCTTTTGCTGATCAGAAGGAAAGGAAAGAAGGCAATCCAGATGAGTCACGGAGGGCACCCCAGGAGCCCACCACTAACTCCCCCCCAGATGCTCTCCCAGCACCATGCCTATTTCATTCACCTAACTCATCCCGTAACTCAAAACAGCTCTTTGTGAAATTGATGTTCCAGGCTGCTTAAGTAAGCAGAGCTTTGACACCTGAAACACTTTCACTTCCATACTTGAAACTCTATGAACGTGAAACCGTATCTTCTCAGTGCCAAGATATGCTGCACCCAGGGCGTTTAACACCTGAAGTTTCGAACTTCAACCACTTTAAGTGTTAATGCCAACAAGAGTCCTTAAGTTCTCCCTTCGGCCCAGCATCGCCCTTCTCCTAATTTCTCCAAGTTCCCAGATTAGTCCCTCAACCAACACTCAAGTCATGTTCCCTTCATCTTCCTGGTTCTGAATGTGATGCACTGTTAAGTAATTACAGTTTATATGCTGTCTTCCCCACTTGACTTATTTCCAAAGTCTTAATGGCAACAACTAATGTTTGCACAGAGCATAACAAAGTATAACGAGAAGTAAAAACAAGCAAATGAATCTAATGAAAAGAGTTCAGAAACCATCAGTATTTAGTGTTTTTCACTATAAAATGACCTGATTTGTTATAGAAAAACAGGACTTAATATTGACTTCTTATTAAATTCCAATTACTATAAAACATTATAAGGAGTATTTATTAAAAACTGAAGAAATGGCTAAAACAATTTTACACTCTCCTTTTCACAAAAATACTCCTCTTAACAAGTCCCAAGGTCAATATCCCTTATATTACTAATATACTTAAAATGTACTTAACATTTTATATATAGATATATAAATGTTATATATAAATACATTTTAAATATATTAATATATTTTAAGCATATATATAAATGATATCCCGACGGCAAATAATGCAAATTAAACAAGTTATTAAAAATTATAAAGAAGATACTTACTGAATTCCAAAATCTAGAACTGACGGCTGAAAATGTAAGCCCTTTCCACTAAATAGTTTGTCTGAGAAGCTAAAAAAGAAAAGACAAGACAGATTAATTTTGTTGTAGTTTTGAAATTTGAATGCTGAGTTAAGAGTATATACTTAGGCCAATGGCTCTCAAGAGATATAATTTTACTCCCTTATAGATAAGTCTAAATTGGTTTTAAATGTAAAAATTGAATTATCAGAAGTCTAATATAATTCTACAGCTGCAAAAATTTAAAATACTTTTAGATGATTAGATGATGGTTAATACAACTTCGTATCAAATGTACAGATTCTGTAAGCATTCAACAAAAATGCGGAAGCATTTAAGTTTTAAAAGGCTTCATTTCTGGATGCATTTGAATAACATGACTATTTTCATAAACTCCAAATCAAGAAAAGACATACATGTAAGGTGGGTGGAGGTGAGGGGCTGGAGAGGGAAAGAGATTTGGCCTCTAAATTAGTAGACTATCTGTAACAGGGAAAGGATGGGGAGTGTAGCCAGGGTTGCCCCTCAAGGCCAAAACCATCACCAAATCTGTATTTTTAAGAATAATCATTACATAAAACCTCACATGGCAGTCATATTTTTCTGCAATTTTTAATCATTATGATGATTTTTCTTCAGAACCAAGACACAAATTAACATACCCAAAAACATGAATAGAAAACAAATAAAAGAAAAACATATGTTATATATAACATAATAATATAATGTACATGCACATATACATACATATACATAAATATACTTAAAGACCTAAAATGCAAAGCATGTGTATATATGTATGTGCGATATATATACCAAGAAACTATCAGTGGTCATATGACATTTTATTTTTTAAAAAATATTTATTTATTTGAGAGAGCATGCACAAATGGTGGGGTGGGGGGAGACAGAGAGAGAACCTCAAGCAGACTCCATGCTGAGCACAGAGTCCAACTCGGGGCTCAATCTCATGACCCAGAGATCATGACCTGAGCCAAAATCAAGAGTCAGACGCTTAACCAACTGAGCCACCCAGGCACCTGGGTCATATGACATTTTAAAAGCCATGTAATCCAAAGATATTTAACTGAAGAAGCCCCGAAATGCAACATGTGTAGCTATTTTCAAAGATTCCAGCAAACTTTCCAAAATACAGTGTTTCCCTCGTCTCCTCCCACCACCTAAGTGCTCCACCAAACATGGTCCCAAGACTGGTCCAGGAGTGGACATCTGAGTTTCAGAGCTGCTGGCCGATAGAAGCTTTGTGACCTTCAGCAAGCCCGTCTCCCATTTCCTTGAAGGTGCAAACAACACAGAGACCAAAGAACCCCTCCAAAATCCTCATCTGATAGGGAGAATCCTGGCTGCAATCTTTCCTTCCTCCCTTCACTTTACTGCCCCTATCTAAATCAAGGTGACAGCTCAGTCTCCATCTGCCCAACTTCTGCCACTTCTCCACTGGTGTTGAACTTGAGCCGAGAAGAGGTATGCTGTATACTGGTCTCCCTCCAACCCCAAAAGGCAAGGACCCACTCCATGACTTGTGTACCAAAAAGCCACTAACACACCTAGTTGCCTCCAGAAATGTTTTGGAGAACCCCAGGAGGTGACAGATGTAAAGAAGTGCCAACATCAGATGGAGGTGGCCAGGGCTCAGCATTCTAGAAGAAAAAGAAAACAGGCAACTTCGCATGCCAAAAACTTAGAAAAGTCAGGCCACTGTATAAGTAATAAGTAAAATAATTATAGTCTCTTCCTGTCTCGTGCACCGAAAGTGGATTTATCATCAGATTTCACACCCAACTTCTGAACGAAGACAAGGTTTTAAGGATTTAAGCAATTCACTCAAGCTCCCACAGCTACTCTTAGAGCCAGAATGCCAATGCAGATCTGTCGAGGTCAGTAACATGAAGCTAGTATGGAGTTCGGGCCTATCCAAGTTCACAGGACCTACCCAAGGAACCAAGGCAGTCTAGTGGCTGGGTGAGGGTTTGGGCTTCAGAGTGTAGACAAACTTAGATTCCAGGCCTAAGGTCACCACTCTCTAGTCCTGAGCAGGTCAATCACTTAACTTCTCAAAAGTTCCAGCCTTATTATTTTAAAATGAAGATGACAATAGTATCTACCATATAGTTATCCTGAGGTTAAAATCAGATAATAATGCCTTTGCTTCATGCCCGGCACACAGTTAAAAGTGCAATAAATATTAGATCATGTTACTAAGAGGAAGACTGTCACCTAACAAGAAAAGTAATGAGAACAGATGGAGAAGCCAATTGGGCTTGAGTCAGAGCTGACCTGGGGATTTAAAAGTCCCAAACGGGTAGCAGTAATTATCTCTGAATAGAACAAATGAAATATAAACCTGGGCCATCTCATATCACAACAGAGATTTTTAAATCCCACAATCAGGAAGTTTTATAAACCCAACAAAAATCAGATATGTAAGGTCCAACTTAAAGCAATAGACTAGACACAGCCAGAATTTCTCTAACTTCAGAGAAAACCCTATTTTAATCTCATAATGGAGAAGTAAAATCATGTCAGTATTTCTTCCTAAAAGTCATAGAACAGATTCATTTTTCTCTTTGGTCAGTTTCAACTCACTTGACTTCACAATTTGGAAAGGAGATCAAGTTACAAGGAGATTTAACATCACTGCCTAAGTTAAAAAGTTAGTTTTCAAAGATAAAACCATTTTAGACGTAGGTACTGCCCTGGACAATACTCACACATGCGCACATGCCCTCAAGTATTTGTTAAAGACGGAAGGGGGAAAAACACAGCAAACTGCCAAAATTTAGCCAACTGTGGACATCAACAACAATCCTCAAATATCAGTGGTAGCTAAGAAATTATACTGTTTAAAGATGCCAAAGTTTTCATTTCCAAATCGATGACATCAAAGTAACTTAACCTTTACGAGCTACAGCAGTAAAAGACAAAATTCCCTCCCTTTTCTCCTTTACTCAAAAGTCAGCATTAACCTTTTCACACACATGTGTGCCCTTAGTAATGTGAATGCTTCTTTTATGTCACAGTTCACCTGGCCTCTTTCACTCTTAGGAGTCCCCTCATCCGGCGTAAAATAAACTCAGGCATCTTGTAAAAACAAATGATAAATTCGTGCCACATATTTCTAATGTTCACCCCTCCCCCACCAGCAAGAGAATTCTAAGGAAAAGCCCTTTATGAGAAGAGAAAAATAAAAGGGCCATTTTGCTTCTCTAACAGGAACACAGGGAGGGGAAATACAGGTGACAGTAATCTGAGGTGAGGGGGCTCTTGTTTATATGGACCCTGCCCCATACACTCTCTTAGCCCTTCTGAAGACACCTGCCTTCTGCAGAGCTGACTCTTCCCTCAGTGGCAGCACACGTGGAGGAGGAATTCTACATGTGCTGTCTGGAAAGAATATCATTGCCTAAGATTATCTGACTTTTCCTCTTTTATCTCCTCTTTTTTCAGAAACTTCAGCTAACTTTTTTTCTCTCTATATAAAACAAAGAAACAGTTCAAAAAAGTGGGTAGAATAAGAGAAAAGAAATTTCTGTGGAAATGAGAAGACCTTGGTTCAGGTCCCAGGTCCGATATGAGTTTCCTCTTTGGCAAACTTAAGAAGCATGGCTCTGACATCCTTAGAGGAGTGTTCAGATGCCCAGACTCTGTATTCCTAGGAAAATTAAATCTATCTGCTGGTATCAGACACACCCATTAAAACATTTCAGTCCAGTGACTTCGATATGGAAATGAGTTAACTATAACCAACTGCTCAGGCCACTCAGAAATGTTATCTGACCAAACGAACACATCACTGCAAACGCAGTGCTCCACCCCTCTGGAATGAGCAACAGGGCCCAGGAATTGCAGACCCAGCCTTGTGGCAAATACTCAGTAAGGACTGGCTGCCCCAGGGCAGGGGGCTAGCTCTAGAAAGATTCTCCCCTCAAGGTTAAGATCCAGGGAGCCAGACAAGGCTTGTAGGCCAACAAGCAAAACTCAAAGATCAAGAAGTTCAAAGAGAGGAACAGAACTCTCTGAAAAAGTCAGGAAAGGCTTGGGGTTGGGGGTGTGAGGAGGCAGGGGCCTCAAGGAACAGTGACCTCGAATGGAAACTGAAGGAAGGCCACTTGAACAAAACTAACAGCCGGAGGGAAGACACAAAGGCTAAGAAAAGCACAGGCCACATCTGGAGAACACCATCCGAGCAAGGAAAACACACTAGACAGTTGGCCTGGCAGCTCTGAGTGGTGGAGTACAGATCATGAACCGTGAGCGCAGGAGGGAGCAGACAGGGAGGGAGCCAACGATGAGGTCTTGCTGGACAACGAGAACACTGGGATGGGACACGAGCCCGACACACGCCACAACGTGCCCTGAAACGGGTCTCATGCACTGTGGGTCTGTGCTGGGCCTTTACTCCTAAAGGAACCAGAAGGTTTAACCAGTTTCTGGAGAAGACTTGTAGTGTTTCAGAACACAGCCTTCAGAGGCTGTTGTTGTCCTTTCTGAACAGGTGAAAAATAACTTTACCCTCTGGCAGGGATTTGAGAAACAGTGACCACCTCCAGGGAGGATGGAACTGTCTGGTTTTTCATATTCCTAAATGGACTGGTTTCCATCGGCCTCTCAAAGCCCCAACATCTACAGCTCCCTGCCTTTCCATGCAAACTCTTTCAATCCCTCGAGAGAGGGCCATGACCAGGCTTTAGCCACTGGATGAGTACAAGGACAAGAGAACTGGCTTCACACATATTTTGCAAACCCTCTCTGCCTCAGAAAGGTAACAAAGGAGACTGTAGCAAAAGAACACTATTGTCTAGACTCTGAAGCATTCAAGGAAAGACATGTTATGCTACTGAGCTACTTACTGGGCTGTTCTCCTTAGTCAGGAGAATGGGAGCACCCATCAGAGCCCAGGGCTGAGAACGCTGGAGAAGACCTACAGATTCCACAAAGGTAGGGACTCATGCGCTGTTAATTCCCTTGGACCTTGAGCCAACAGCAGGTACTCCCAGGACTCAGCCGCTAGTCCCAGGCGCCCGGGGGGATTTCAGTACTCTTGCGCTACACAGAACTGGGATGGATCCCTGCACAGATAGAAGCAGCTCCTGCCTAGGGCAGCCCTTACTGAAGCCTGCCCACATGAGACCGGCCACTCTAGGGCGAGGCCTCCACAGGCTCCCACCTACCGTTAGCACAGACACTGCCCTCCCTAATCACTCCTATGATCCAAAGGTACCCAGCTTTAGGGACCTCGGCGAAAAGGCCCAAACTGTGTGATTTATGAAATAAGTTCTAGAACTACGTGAGTTATGAAATTCCACATTGTAATCTTAGTTCTACAAGTTGCTTTCAGTTCTTACTCTTAACTTAAAAAAAAAAATACTTCTCCCAGAAGTTTACGGAGGAAAAATACGATAGACACAAAACACATCTACCACGGTTAGAATCGCCATTCTTCCTGGCAAAGTAACTACTGGCAAAGAACCACTGAACAATGAAGGCAGAAACCAGTGTTTTTCCCCACTGAATCCCCAAAGAGGGGGGGAAATCATTTGGTTGGACATGATTTTCCTAGCTTCTTCTATTACATGAAGCCTCAGGCTTCAAGGTCAAAGCAAAGAGGAAAAGGCCTGGAGCAGTAATACCAGCAGGGGTCTGTCAAGAGGTGCTCTCACTGATAATGGGATATCTGCCTGTTGATGGCCACGCCTTCCCAAGGCCAGAACAAAAGCCCCGCACTCCAATCTGTCCCTCAAGTTGTGAAGATGTTCTCCCAGTTCATACCACCCATGGAGGAGGCGTTCCTTCTCTCAAAGACTAATGCCCCAAAGCCCCTTTCTGGGTGGAACCTGGGCTGATTCCAGGCCCTTACCCATCCTGCCCTCTCCGGGATTCTCTGCATCCCCTCCTGTCTTTCTCCTCCACTTAGGCACAGGAGAGACTCATGCTGTTCTCACCTGAGAAGACCCTTTGACCTTCAACCCTTCAACTGTGGGTGAAAGTAACAGTGACAGCGAGAACACTTATTAAACACTGACAGTGGACCAGATGCTGTGCCCGGCACTATCCCAAGTAATCCTAAGCACCCTCTGTGGACACCATTATTATCCCATCTCCATACCCAAAGAAACCCATGTTTTGAGGGTTTAAACAACCAGCCAAAGCCCACTCCGCTGCCCGGTGGCCGGCGGACCGGGACGGAGCCCCTACGCTACACCACCTCCCATCCATGTCTCTGGTGTCCTGCCCCCTCACTCTACCAAAAATGCTTTGCTGAGGTCATCAGTGAGGACACGCCAGGAAGGCAAGTGCTGAGGTTACTCGATCTGCCCACTGGCTCTTCTCCTGAAGTGCCCCTCCTTGGTTTCTAGGAAATCTTGCCCAGTCTCCCTCTTCCCTCTGTGCTGCTCCTTCTCAGCTCCCTGTCAAGCTCCTCTCGCCCACAGGACTGTCCCCTCAGCGCTCCCTAAAGTCTCACTCTGGCCAATCCTACCTACCCCCTAGTTGCAGCTATCACCAACTGGGTGCATCTTCCGATATGGACAGCTGTCATTTCTTTGTCCAGCATCCAAGTTTCCTTACCTTCACCACACACTTCCCACTGTCACCCCTCCTGGATTCTGAAAGGGCCAGTTACTCATTTTTCTAGCCCCGCGTGTAATCAGGACGCTGGCATATGACCCAGACATGGCCAGATTCACCTGCCTGAAGCAGGGCATCGGGAGCTGGTGCCACGAGGAAGGCAAGAAAGCGGAGAATCGTTCTGGGGATGGGCACGGCAGCCAGCCAGAGGGGCAGGCGTCAAGGACCACAGTGTCCTCAGCATCTGCTTCCACGGCACAATCCTGGCTGTGGTTCTATCTGCTAAGTCCCCTCTTCCTTGCTTTGTTTTCTGAGCCCGGTTCTTAAGTCTTCCTAGAGATTCTGAGAGCTGCCCAACATCTTTTCAATAAATTCCTTTTCTGCTTGAATCAGCCAGAGCTGGTTTCTGTGGTTTGACTGATTCATTTCCCAAGACTGTGTATCTGGGGACTCGACCCCTCTGCTGAGCTCCTGACTTGGGTTTCCAAGTGCACCAGACGCCACCCCACAGCTGGCCTACGGGCACATCGAAATGGAATCCATGGCGGAGTTCAACATCTCGCTCAGACTCCCCTTCGGATCACAGCACGGCACACCAGTCCCCCCGCACCCCCAATCCACGGTTTTGCTTGCTGTGGTTTCAGTTACCTGCCATCAACCACAGTCCAGAAGCAGATAATCCTTCTTCAGATATATAGCCAGAAGGTCAATACTAGCCTAATGCTAGGTCAAAAAGCCTACATCGTTCACCTCACTTTATCTCATTAGGTAGGCATTTTACATCTCACATCATCACAAGAAGGGTGAGGGCAGTACAATCAGGTATTTTGAAAGAGATCACCTGCATATAACTTTTATGTATATTGTCATAATTGTTCTATTTTGTTATTGTTGTTGTTAATCTGCCATTGTGCCTAATTTATAAATTAAACTTTATCACAGGTATGTATGATTAGGAAGAAAAACAGCACAGCTGATCATTGAACAACACAGGTTTGAACTGCACGGGTCCACTTGTACACAAATTTTTTTCCATAAATACAATACTGTAAATGAATTTTTTCTTGCTTATGATTTTCTTAACATTTTTTTCCCTCTAGCTTACTTTATGTTAAGAATACAGTATACATGGGGGCGCTTGGGTGGCTCAGTCGGTTAAGCGTCTGCCTTTGGCTCAGGTCATGATCCCAGGGTCCTGGGATTGAGACCCGCATCGGGCTCCCTGCTCAGCGGAGAGCCTGCTTCTCTCTTTCCCTCTGCCTGCCCCTCTGCCTGCCCCTCCGCCTGCCCCTCCGCCTACTCGTGCTGTCAAATAAATAAATAAATAATATCTGTAAAAAAAAACGAATACAGTATATATGGACTCTGAAAAACAAACTGAGGGTTCTAGGGGGGAGGGGGGTGGGAGGATGGGTTAGCCTGGTGATGGGTATTAAAGAGGGCACGTTCTGCATGGAGCACTGGGTGTTATACACAAACAATGAATCATGGAACACTACATCAAAAACTAGTGATGTAATGTATGGTGATTAACATAACATAATAAAACAACAACAACAACAAAAAGAATACAGTATATAACACACAGAACCTACAAAATGTGTGAACAGTCTGTTTACGTTATCTATAAGACTTCTGGTCAACAGTAGGCTATTTGTAGTGAAGTTTTGGGGGAGTCAAAAGTTGTATGTGGATTTTCAACTGCGTCGGGAGTAAGTGCTCCCAGCCCATGTTGTTCAAGGGTCAACTGTATAGACAGGGCTCAGTACTATCTGCAGTTAGTTTCAGGCATCCACTGGGGCTCTTGGAATTTATCCTCAGAGGATACAGGACCATGGTATGCCCATATTGCCCAGGGAGACTTATTGAGATTTTGACTCCTATACTCTTAACTCCCCATGCGATGGATGCTGAAGGCCCTGCTGGGCCCTGACACATTCACACCACTCAAGTCTGTCCCCTCCTTCTAGTGGCACTAACAGGACCTTATATTCAAAAGGCATTTGCAATATTGTGGTTTGTCAGTATTGATTTCTCATATATATTTTGTCTTTGTCCACAGTTCATGGCTCATAGCTCCCAAAACTCTTGGGATTTCCCAAGTGTTAAGGGTGATAAAGGAGTCTTCTGTTATGTTAATGAATGCTGGACCCCAACCAAGAATGGGGGGGCTGGTTGCCAGGGGAACCAACCTTGTGATTAGAGACTTGAAACTTTCAGTCACTGCCCCCAACCTCCTCTGGGAGGGGAGAAGGGTGGGGCTGGAGGTTGATTCAGCCAATGACCAATGACTTAGTCTATCTTTATTTGTAAGAAAGCCTCCACAAATACTCAAAGAGACTGATTCCTAGGACTTCCAGGTTGGTGAACTGGTAGGGAGGCAGAAAGAATGGAGGGTCTGGAGAGAGCATGGAAGCTCAGCGCCCTTTCCCCCAGACCCCACCCTATGCATCTCTTCATTTGGCTGTTGATACCTATCCTTTAATAAACTGGCGAGCCTAAGTGTTTCCCTGATTTCTGACAGCGCTCTAGCAAATTAATCGAACCTAAGGAGAAGGTCATCGGAACCACCAATCTGTACCTGTCAGTCAGAAACACAGGTAACAACCTGGGGTTTGTGACCAGCATCTGAAGTGAGGGGCCAGTGGAGAGGGCTGTCTTGTAGGTTTGACCCCTTAACCTGTGAGATCTCTGAGCAGGTTGTGTCAGAATTGAGTGGAACTCTTGGACATCCTGCTGGTGTCCTAGAATTGCTCGGTGTTGCATGTGGGGGAACTCCCACACACATTGGAATTGGGTCCGGGAACCCTCAAAGAGCATTATGTTTTCATTTCAAAGAATTTTAAAATATATTATTACATTTACACCACAGTCCACATGCCATACAGAACTCCTTTAGCTAAGTGATTAGATTTGCAAAAACTTAAAAAAGAAAAGGCAAAAGAAATACATAAATAAATGAAAGAAAAGAAAAGACCAGTAATTAAGCCCATGTTTCCTAACTCCTGTTCCAACTTACGCCTTGGTGCAAAGTATGGCTTCTCATCTATGGTTTAAAGATGTCACATCTTTTCCTAGATTCTACTATATGTTAAAATAATTAAATGTGATTTTTAAATCTGCAAAATACAAAACGCATTTTGCATTACCTTTCAGCTCGAGGACAACAAGTTAGGATGAAAAAGTAATTCAGTCTCCAAGTAGCAACAGAGTTGCCCAGAGGCTACACATCAGAAGTGGAAGCCCAGCCAGAAAGTCACAGGAACACTAAGGGAACGGGGAGACTCAGGATGAAGGACTTTCCTTCTCAATCACAGATAGACAATCCAAAGTTTCTGCAATACTGTGTCTATTTCCAGAAAACCAACTTTGAGCTCTCAAAGCGTCCATATAGCTTTAGATATTAGTTCTCTGAACATGAACCAGCTATTTTTTAAGCTTATCTATAACCCTTTCAGCAACTGGGTAGCTATACTTATTCACTAATATTATAAAAGTAGCAATGCCATTAATTTCTTCCTTTTCCCTGAATTAAGATACTACAACAGCCAAAGCCTCCAGAGATGAATCAAAAGCTTACTGTCTTGCATATAATACAAGGTGGGGCACAGTCCATGAGAGGGAAAAAATGGTGTGGAGCAGGTTAGGAAAATTGTTCTGGAAGAGGCAGCATAGAGTAGGGCTTGGAAGCCCGGTATGTTCTGTCTTCAGGTGAAATGGAGGAGGAATTCCAGACAAGGGGAGAAACAGAAATGAAGGCACACAGACCACAGAAAGGCCAAGAAGGTAAAAACTGACACATATACAAGGTAATTTCTTAGTTTTTTGGTAGGATGAAAGAATAATCCTATATCACTTCACATCTCAGAACAACACTTTAATTCAAACACAATGAATTGATTTTTTTTTTAAATTTTTTAAGTTTTACTTATTTAAGTCATCTCTACACCCAACATGGGTCTTGAACTCACGACTCTGAGATCAAGAGTCAGATGCTCTACCAACTGAGCCAGCCAGGTGCCCCAATTTTTTTTTAAATCCCAATGTGAGCAATATATCAAAATCATCTTCAGGCAATTACAAAGACTATTAGCAATCCAGTTGGAAAACTCTAATGAGAAATGTCTACACTTTTTAACTGTTATTGGAGCGGCCAGCCTTGCAGCCTTCTGGGCCAGAGCAAGTGCGGGACTTGCAGTGTCAGCTTACTGGGAAGAGCACGGCCATTGTTAGTCTCGTACAATACTAACTTGTGTGTCCAGGCATTCCTGCTTCTCAGAATACCTGGACAACACGTCACTCTTCAACAAGGTCAAGTCTTCTTTAAAAACAAAAAACAAACCTACCCTCTGAATATTTTTTTTTAAATGTAGAAGCAGCTCTTTTAACTGGCCTGTCAAGCTGTCCACTAAACACACTGGCATATACCACACACTTGCCCACAGAGCATCACTTACTACTGCCAAGCTCACTTCTTGTATGATAGAATCCCACTGTCAGAATGGCTTAAAAGCTGATTTTTTCTCATGTGAAACCCAAGTAATACTTACACGGGAGAAACGAGACTAGAATGTTCCCAGAAAGACAAGTATTCCTTAATACAAATCAGAAGGGTTGGGTTACTTTTTTCCCTAGGGGTTGCAGCGGGTGAGGGGGAAGGCTTAAAAATGTGTTATGTCAAAAACAGTCTTCCCTTGAGAAATAATGGTAAAGGTTTCATGGTTTCTTTCCCAGGGCTCGGTGTGACAGGAATTGTTCTTCAGCCGTTAATATTCCTTCTCTCCCTCTTTCATATAATTTTTTGGTGGGCACCTTTCCTGGGCTCCCTTGCAGCTGGGTATAGCTACGGGACCAAGTTCCAACAAATGGGAGGTAAGCTGGAGTGTTATGCAGCAGCTTCCAGGAACCCTCTGGCCCTCTCCTTCATTCCTTCCTCCTCCCTGCTGCCATGGACACAAGTGTCTCCACCCTGCATCCTGAGCACCAGGCCCAGTACCCTAGGGAAGGCAGTGTGGTGATCCGGGAGGGAGAAGGGGGTGGGGGAGGGGGGTGGTCCCTGAAGACCTCCTGGAGCCTGAAGCTGGGAAGTCCAGACTCACACGGGAGAGAGAAAACTATCTTATTTTTTTGCTTTATTTTTAAGAATTTATGTAAAATCAATTAATATATTATGTATTATTAGTTTCAGAGGTAGAGTTTGTGATTCATCAGCTGCATACAACACCCAGTGTTCATTACATCAAGTGCCTTCCTTAATGCCCATTGCCCAGTTACCACATCCCAAACCCACCTCCCCTCCAGCAACTCTGTTTATTTCCTGGAGTTAAGAGTCTCTATGGTTTGCCTCCCTCTCTGTTTTTATCTTATTTTATTTTTCCCTCCCTTCCCCTATGTTCATTTGTTTGGTTTCTTAAAATCCTACATATGAATGAAATAATATGGTATTTGTCTTTCTCTGACTTATTTCGCTCAGCATAATACACTCTAGTTCTATCCATGTCATTGCAGATGGCAAGATTTCATTCCTTTTGATGGTTGAGTAATATTCCATTGAGTAATAGTCCATTGTGGTGTGTGTGTGTGTGTATCTCACATCTTTATCCATTCACCTGTAGATGGACATCTGGGCTCTTTCCATAGTTTGGCTATTGTGGACATTGCTGCTATGAACATCGGGGCGCTGCACGTACCCCTTTGGATCACTGCATTTGTATCTCTGGGGTAAGTATCCAGTAGTGCAGTTGCTGGGTCATAGGGCAGCTCTATTTTCAACTTTTTGAGGAACCTCCATACTGTTTTCCAGAGTGGCTGCACCAGCTTGCATTCCCACCAACAGTGTAGGAGGGTTCCCCTTTCTCTGCATCCTCGCCAACATCTGTCATTTCCTGACTTGTTAATTTTAGCCATTCTGACTGGTGTGAGGTGGTATCTCACCGTAGTTTTGATTTGTATTTCCCTGATGCTGAGTGATGAGCATTTTTTTGTGTGCCTGTTGGCCATTTGTATGTGTTCTTTGGAGAAGTGTCTGTTTACGTTTTCTGCTGACATTTTCTGACTGGATTACTTGTTTTTTGGGTATTGAGTTTGATAAGTTCTTCATAGATTTTTGGATCTATCTTGTTTTAAACCACTGATATCTTGTAACTCTGTTACCTAAAAACTTAATTCTAACTGAAACAGCTTCTCACCCTTCTCTAACACCAGAAAATGCAGGGGCCACTGCTGAAGAAATAATGCTAAGTAACTTCCTCATCCTTCCAGCCTCTACTGGCCCTGGGGGGATGGGCTCCCAGTGCGTCCCCCTTTCATGTGGTCCAGAACCACAGCTTCCCAATAAATCAGAAAGCTACATGGTTAAGCAATAAAAGTAACCCAAACCTTATGGCAAAACAAAGACAATTCTAAGTAAAGAAAGGATAGCTCCCGGCTGCCTTTCACTGGGAAAAGCCACCAACTGTGGTAGTAGCCTATGGTGGCTTTGTTCACAAGCTGGTGTAAACTGAGAAATGCTTGTCTGTGAACTCCTTTTAGGACTGGGCACACAGAAACTACCTTCTAGTTTAGAACCTATCGTTCTGCTCCTAACTACACATGAAGGGACAATCCCATGCAAGGACCCCTATGAGACACTTCAGGGAACCCAGGCTAGGAGGGTATTCCATACTGATGTGACCACATCAGAAATATAAGTGGTGCGAGAAGGAACACACAGGTGATGTCCCCACCTGACCTGCTAGGAATAAGTCCTCGAAGGGGCCTTGCCAAAAAGAGCCCAACACCACTTACATTGTCATGAAGGCAAGGAATAAAAATTATTCTACTTTTCAAAGACTGCTTGAAACACACTCAATTATTGATATGCACTGCCTCCTTCCCTGGGGATGGATGACAGGAACCCCAGGTCGGAAAGCAACTACCTTCCTGCTGCACTCAAAGTCCTTCAACACTGTGGCAAACTGCAGAGCTCTTGCAAAACCAGAAGAGGAAGAACAGGGATGATGGTGTCCTGCTTCCTACCTGGTCTTGGGAGGAAGGAATCCAAGGGACAAGAAGGTTTTAGCAATGAAAGAAGTTTGCTACATTCCCGAGGCCTACAGGTGACTGGATCCCAATCAGAAACCAACCCACAGGAGCAGAATTAACTAGAAAGATGAGTATAAGAGACCATCTACTGTTCTTGGGACCAGAATGTCAGTGTCCACTATTATAAAATTAAGGTAAGTAGGTAGGTCCACTGTGAGGATTAAATGAAATTTATATGTAAAGAGCTTGCAAAGTACCCGGCAGAGTGTTTGCCCCCTGAGTAGAGAAGTGTCAGTTCTAAGGTTGGCAGAAAAGCAAAATAGTAAAGATTGATATTCTGATTTCCATAGACTCCACAGAAACAAATCAGGACAAGGCGAAAGAGTGTTTTAGAATTTAATTTATTGGCGGCGGTGGGGGGTGGTTGGGGGGAGGGTAGGTAGCTGGGGGAGGCAGGCTGGCAGAATGCCTCCAACTTAATTCAAGGGAGCTGACAGCTCCAGGCTGCACTCCACTGAACAGCCGCCAAAGTAGCTGGAGCCTCCCTTTCAATTCTGCGCAGGGAATTGAATTGTTCTTAATTATACAGGCGCCACTCATATGCAAATAGTGCATGAAGGGCCTTCCCTTTTAAATTGTAATTTTTCTTTCAAACCCCTGCGGCATTGAAGTGTTATTGCCGAAGATGTCTCCGAAGAAAGAGTAGCCCCGTGGTCACTGAAGCCCAGGGGACAGGCCCCTCTTCACAGGCCCTCCCTCCCTTTGTCTGGCCCTGCAGGCTTGTTACTACCCTCCCACTGGTCAGAACGGCCCCAGCCTTGCAGCCCGGCTCAGTCTCTACCATCTCCCCCAATGCTTCCAGCATTCTCCATCCCTAGACAAAGCCCAGGATGAATCCAGCACAGATTCCAGGGTCCGGCAGAGAAGGGAGGGGAAAGCAAAGATCAGCTGGTGGCAACGTTGTCTGACCCACTCCATCCTGTTGTCAAGGCACGCCCATCCCCAAAGAAGTGGGGCTCCCTTAATAATAAAAGCTGTGTTTCAAAGATAATAATAGCACCGTGAAAAAAAAAAAATGCTGCCAACAAGTAAACAAAAAGAAACAAAACTGCCCGTGCACGAATACACAGAGGAACAGGAGAAGGCAATACTAAAATTAACGGGAACACCTCCCTCTCCCTTGATTCTCCAAAACCCTTAAGCAGCTCAGTGTCTCTGAGAATATTAAAATTTTTCAGTTATGTGCTTTTAGAAAACTCAAGAGCAATAGGAAGGCACATTCTTTTTAAACATCACTTGTAATCATTTCTTTTGATCAATTCAAAGCACGCATTTCCACATTTATCAGTTATTTAAAAGCTAACAGAAGTTTCAATTCCAGAACACTTGGTTGTTACTTGGCTTTACTTCCCTAAGTCACTGGTTATACTTTTCAGTGCCCCAGGGGCTCCTCTTCCTCCACCACTTCTTCAAGACAGAGACCCCCAGGCTGAAAGCCTTCTCTCTCCCTCCTACGCCCCTCACTGGCTGATCTGGTACAATCTCAGGCTCCAAACATCACCCCAAACTTACACCTCTGGCCCAGCCCTCTCCTGGGTCCCAGCTCCCGGGCTGCGCACCCCCAGGCCAACTGGATGTCTACAAGACATTAAAAAAAAAAAAGTCTAAAACAAAACTCCTTACCCCAGCTTGCTCCATCGATAGCCACCTCAGCTCAGCTGTTCAAGCCAATAATCTTAGAATCATCCTGGACTGTTCTCTGCCTTTCACCCCACATCAATCTGCTGGAAATCTGTGAGCTCTGCTTCCCAAGCATCTCCAGAACCTCACCACCTTCCCAGATGGTCCGAGGACCCTCATCTCCCTCATGTCCTGATTCCTGGCCGCATGGCCTCAACTGCTCTCTCTGCAGTTGAGGCTCGACACCAGCCTTCGTAAGTCTAACTCAGATCATGTCGCTATGCTCTGCTCAGAACCCCCGCAAAGACTGCCCACTTCAAATGTCTCCCGTGAACTCTGCCGTCTGCTCTGCTAGCACTCCAGGTGCAGTTCCCACCTTAAAGAGCCTCTGCACTGGCTCATCTGTCAGAACGTTCTTCTCTCACGCGGCTTCATGGCCAACCCTCTTACCTCCTCCAAATCTGTGTAAAATCTCTCCCTCTGAAAAGCCTCCACACCCTAATGACAGTCTCCACCCACAATCCTCATGTTTTCCCTTGCCCTTGCCCCAACTTCCTCCACACCATGGACAGTCTTCAAGCATCCTTTAGTTTCAGCTGTTTATTGTCTTTAGGTTTGCTGCCTCATTCCCGTACCTGATTTGACGACAAGTTCCACCAGGACAGGGATTTTGGTCTGTCTTGTGTGCCAACGTGTCCCAAGTATTTAGAGAACAGTTGCTGAATAGGATTTGTTAAGTAAAAGAAAACCTTTTCAGCTGATGCCACGGATTTATAAAATTACAATTCAGGCCTCAGAATACCTTTTTAATTACCCAGTATAAAGTTAGCCTCACCATAACACAGCAGAACCACAGGATCATTAAAAAAAAAAAAAAAAAGTTTTCCAAATTTCAATTTAAACCTTTACTAAATCTCATTTTAAGGGAAAGAAAGAAAGAAAGAAAGAAAGAAAGAAAGAAAGAAAGAAAAAGGAAGGAAGGAAGGAAGAAAGAAAGAAACTCTGTATAAAACAGTCTTAAAAACCAATGTCAGGTTAAGTTATATTTTTTATTCATCTTAAAAAAAAGTCAGGCCTAGTCATGTCAAGGGTATACAAATTAGAGTGACTTACTAAATGTCAAGACAACTAAGAAATTTAATGGGCGCCTGGGTGGCCCAGTCGGGTAAGCGTCTGCCTTCAGCTCAGGTCATGATCTCAGGGTCTTGGGATCAAGTCCCCCATCAGGCTCCCTGCTCAGCGGAGTCTGCTTCTCCCTCTCCCTCTGCCCCTCCCCCTGTTTGTGCTCCCTTTCTCTCTCTCTCTCAAATAAATAGATCATTAAAAAAAAAGAAGAAAGAAAACTAAGAAATTAAAAAAAAAAAAACGAGAATATTGAACCTATCAAGGAAAATAAGGCATTGGATCCGGCACTGAACATCTTGGAAGAGTAAAGCTAGTGCCGTAAGAGACCCACTTTGTTAACCCTTGGCTGGAGAGAATCTTTCAGAAGGCAGCATCCAGGGCCTGGGCCTGGTTCAAACCTCGGATGAACCATCTGAATCAGCATCACTAGTTACTACAACAGGCCTGAGATGACTGTTTTGTCCCACTGCTTAAATGAGTAGATTTGTAATCCCAGAATGAAGAAATCAAAACCTACGGTATTTGTAAATACCAGTTACACAAAAACCAAGGCAAGCTGAGGTGAGCCCCAGCACCAGACCCTCAGCTGCAGCCCTGGCTCAGCACAAGTGGGGAACCCATGTGTACCCCAGGCCCACACTAGTCCTCCAGCTACAACACAGGCAAATGTGGCCAACATGGAGGTAAAACATCTGAGAGGTGGAGGGAGGATCCCAAAATTCACTTACTCCTTGAAGCCAACAACCCTCCTCCTTCCAGGTTATAAGAGCTAACAAATTCCTTTTAATACTTAACCAAATGATTGGAGTCTATCACCTGAGGCTGAAAAGGTCCCAACTAGTAGTTAGGTAAACCCAGTAACTAAAACATATTCATGCGGTTGTGTCCAAAAGTCAGAAAAGCAAGTAACCTTTGAAACATTAAAATATATTTTATGACTATATATAAAAACACATGCTTTCTGAGAAACAGGAGGATTCTGCAGAGGACCTAAGATCATCTGCATCCCCATCGAAAAAAAAAAAAAAACAAAACCAGAAAAAAGTGTCTCTTAAAAAGTGCAAACCACATTTTCTTTATAAAAGAACCAATAGCTTCTTTTAAGAGGGACAGAAATGTTCTGAAATTAGATTGTGGTGATGGCTCCACAATCCCCCAGATAAACTAAAAAAACAGTGAACTGTGTACTTTAAATGGGTGAATTGCACGGTATATGAATTATGTCTCAATAAAGCTGGGTTTTTTTTCAGAACCTATAGCAACCACACAGTGCCAGCCTCCTAATTCAATCATTCTGTCAGGATTCAGTGTACAAGGGAAAGAGGAGGCCACTTCTGCAGATGCATCTTCTCAAACACACACCCATACAAGCCCTACTAGTTCATTTCCTTTCTATGCACACGATGCCTCTTATACATAATGAAAATGCCATATGCAGATGCATTTGATTAGCGCCGTCCACATTTCCCATCATTATGCAGCACTTGGTGAGCTGCAGTTAATTCCTGCCTATTATCCAAGTGCAAAATCATTCTGCCTAATTTCAAGCAGCCTGGCAGCTGCAGAGGAAAAGCAGTCTTGCCCGTCAGTGGAGGCCCATTTGACATATAACCCCCGCTGCTATGAGGACTCCAATCATCTAGGGCTAATCAATTTGATTCAAGTAGGCACTATTAGACCACAGAATAATGGTGACTTCCTTCTTCATCTGTTAGCATGTACCTTCAAAAAGCCAGCATGAGAGGATGAACGAGAAGTACAGAAATCAGGACTGGTGTTTTTCTTTTCTTTTTTTGGGGGGGGGGGAAGGGTAGGATATGGGGGTGAAGAAATCAAATAAGAACAGAATATTTACACCAAGACATGTCCTCTCCCCACTATCTCCATCCCCATATTAATCTACATGGACATGTGAGCCCTGATCCTTAAACCACCCGGCCTCCAGAGCTCAATGAACTCCCAAACTACTAAATTATTCCAAATTTGCCAGTTCTCCAAATAATCCCCTGACCTCTCTTCTGAGGAGGCATTTCCGTATTTTAAATAGCTTCCATTGTGATTTTCCTTTAACTATAAACAGAGATAAGAAAATATACTAACAGTATTTTATACAATGAAATGGAGGTATTATACTGTAAAATACCATATTTATATAATAAAATACTGTAAGTACGCAGTTATATTGTTAACTCTCATTCGAAACAACTCAATTTTTATCCTATATTCAGTAACACTTCAGAAATATATTTCTTTCCTCTAGTAATAACAAAAGAAGGAAATCCTGTACACTCCACTCTAGAAATACTACCACATTCTGGCAGCAATCACAGAATTAATCCCATTAAATTCAAGAAAAGGTTAGTCCTCGGCAGTGGAATCTTTAAAAATGTATAACTCCTAAACATGTCCTCCTTTTCAAAAAGGATCATCATGGGGCACCTGGGTGGCTCAGTCGAATGAGCCTCTGACTCTTGGTTTCAGCTAAGGTCATGATCTCAGGGTGGTGAGATCAGCCCCGCCTCAAGTCTCTGAACTCAGCGGGGAGTCGGCTTGAAGATTCTCTCTCTCCCTGTGCCTTCCCCCACTAGCGCAGGGTGGGCACGCGCAAGCCTGCTCTCTCTCAAATAAATAAATCTTTAAAAAAATAAAGGATCATCATGAGCACAGCTCATAGAGTCAAGAAATTAGTTCAATGGTACCCAATTTATCCATCCCTCAGAGATAACCAGGAACAGCTTTTTTAAAACATAGACTTTAGGACTCCATCACCTCTTCCTGAATCAGGATCTCTGGGGATAGAGCCTGGAAATCTGCATTGTAAGAACAGCTCCCTTAGGCAAGTCCACTCTCCTTGCACCCGTTAGGAAAGCAGAAGTAGTATGTGCACTACAGAACCACAGATCCATTTATCCATCTCTCTGCTGCTCACTGTAGGATTCTTCCAGGGAAACTTCTGTTTCCAATGCAGCTCATTCATTCTCATCATAAACTTCTCCGGAAACAAGCTAGCTATTTTAAGCAGAGAGGGATTTTCACACAGGGAATTGGATGCTTATGAGCTCGTTGAAAGTTTCAAGCGAGCAGTTTCTCGACTCCCAGAACAAGAGGAAAGCGGCCCCAGTAAGAATACTGGTACCTCTGTCACACCGGGGAGGCGTACCACTTCAGGACGCCGTCCTGGGACAACTGAGTCAGGAACACCCCGTCAGCTGGGATCGCAGCACCTGAGAGCTGCCCCTGCTGCCACTGCTGGTCCTACGCCCATAGCCACTAAGTCAAAGCAAGGGAAGAATCATCCCCCTTTCACTACCCTCCAGAGGCTGCACTTCCATGTGCTTCTGATGCTACTGCACTGAACAGTGATCACCAGAGCCAAGTCCAGTGTGCCAGGCTCACCCTGAGCAGAGGACCTCAACTCTGCGACAGACTGAGGCAGCACTCCCCTACTGCACAGTCCTCAATGCTCTCAACGCTCCCTCGCCTACAAGACCTCCTCTGGCCTTTCTTCTCTCCGTTTCCCCTTCCTGTGGGGACGACGGCTCACTCAGATCCCAGGCCTGCACCTAGCATCCTCTGAATTTCTTCATCTTTGAGTCCACTCATAATGCAGCCTCTCTAGATCTTTTATAGGATCCTGATTTTTATCATCCAACAAACTGGATCTTTGCCCCCAAATCCTGTCATTCACCAAACTGATGCCCACTTGGCACGAAACAGAGAGGATTAACAAAAAATACACTAACACCACCTTCACAAGAAAATGCTAATCACATTATCAAGATCTGCCCAAATTCAACCAGCCTTTTTTACACAGTATTTTCTAAACCATATGTCCAACACAGCATGAGTGCTATGAATGGATAAAAGCCCCTGACCACGAGGAGCTGGTATCCTCAGGAGCAGCAAAGACCTAAGGAAAAAGAATAGTAGAGACAGCAAGAATTTTAGATGCTGCAACTAGTATATTTGACCCCAATATTAATTATAAACTCCTCGGATTTGAAAGAGTAACGTTTGTTCTGTTCGTAAAGCATACGTGAGGTCTCGTGACATGAACATATGGTAACATCTTGTGTAACAGCCTACAGTGTCCATTTTTGCAATCAGATCTTACTTAATTCAATACCACTGTGTGACTTCAAAACATGGGCATGTGTTGAGTAACAGAAAATCTCCCACAGTTACCTGGCCACAGTAAGGAGTGAAGGGAGATCTTTGAAGCAAACAAATCATTCTTAACACAAGGAGTCAGGCCAGAGAGGACACGACAGTATAAGATGTACATGCACCCTTAATTTCTTAATTCATTTTCTCCTGTCAGTGAACTACTTGTACTCCTAGACTTAACTTGGTATCATATTTGTGCTTACATTAAGATTCCCCCCCATCCACCCCCGCCGAGGGTTTCAGTTTTCTCTTCTCATTGGCTTTTCACATCTTTTGGCCTATTGTCTTCCAAGCAGCAGCATCAGTTTCTAAATAAGGAGTACACATAAGTTTCTCACTGTACATATTCACTTTCAATAAGTGGAAACATATACATACAGTAAGTTTCTCTTCAAGTTATGCTGAAGGTGAAGAGGCACACCCACGAAAGCTTGCTGATTTGTTTTAAGTGGAAACATTACTTCCATTTCTTTTGTAAAAGGATTCCATCCCATCCTCCCCATTTTAGAAGCATGCTGTATGCAATTTCCTTAAAAAATTCAGAGTAATCAATCGTTTCTTTTACTACTGCAAATACAACCAACTCTATTATGGAACAGAACATTTCCACCTTCTTTTTTTTTATTATTATTATGTTCAGCTAGCCAACATATAGTACATTTCCACCTTCTATAGATGAAAGTCAAAGTTCACGGGCACTAGATTAAGTGTCATTTCTCATAAGCACCAAGATATAATTAATTACAAACTATCCTGCAAATCACCAAAGAGGATGGAACAGATGACTGATGAATGTGTCTCTGAAGCCCTCTGGACAGTGGGGTAAAAGCAATAGAAGGCTTTTCCTCACCTTACAGAATCCTACTTCCAGAGGACATGATCCTCCCAGATCAGACTAAATGCAAAGCTGCCCTACGGAAAGGGAGCAAAAATCCAAAGCCTGGTGTGATCTATAACACATATCATCAGATAAGGAACTATGGCTGACATTTCTCTTGAGTTTCTACCCTATCTCTAGGCCATACTCTTTGAGGGAGGGGCCAGCTCCCCCAACCCCAAACAAATTCCTCTTTCCCCTATGCTATTTCTCTTAGTCTTGGAAACTCTAAAACTGAAGCGTGTATTGTCAACTGCTTTGCT
This sequence comes from Leptonychotes weddellii, assembly GCF_054177405.1. NCBI lineage: Eukaryota > Metazoa > Chordata > Mammalia > Carnivora > Phocidae > Leptonychotes > Leptonychotes weddellii. The sequence goes on from NC_138370.1 coordinate 62,656,387, forward strand.
TGATACACAGCAACTTTTTTTTTTTTTTAAAGATTTTATTTATTTATTTGACAGAGAGAGACACAGCGAGAGAGGGAACACAAGCAGGGGGAGTGCGAGAGGGAGAAGCAGGCTTCCCGCAGAGCAGGGAGCCCGATGCGGGGCTTGATCCCAGGACCCTGGGATCATGACCTGAGCCGAAGGCAGACGCTTAACCGACTGAGCCACCCAGGAGCCCCAATATACACAGCAACTTTAACACAAACATTTTATGAGACAGATCCAGGAGGGAACCTACAAGAGACAAGACCAGTATTTTAAAGAAAGTAAGAAGAACATAAGAGAAAACGGAAGTGACAATTATTTCCTCCTTAAGTTCCAAAATAAGTCTTTTCCTCCTCTACCTGCTTTTAAGCTGACACTTGTTCTCACCTTGTTTTTAACTGTCTTGTTGTTTTTAAACCTAGAGGTTTCCCCCTAAATTTCCATAGGTGAATGGGTTTATCTGCATTACTGCAACCACACTGGACACTCTTATTTTAAAACTGGTCCTCTTTTTTTTTTCAGTATTTTAAAACATGCCACATAGTTTTCTCCAGTCCCTGGAAAAGGATACACTAAATTTAAAACTTACGTTTTCATCCCACACAAATCTACCAATGCCGATTGCTAGGAGCTCAAATACAGCCTTACTCTCGGTTCTGTTTTCATATACTAGATCCTCCCTATCAATACATTTCCATTTTTACAACTAAACAATACAGTTTTCGAAGAGGCAAGCTGTAAATCCATTTTATATTATCTAATGCCAAATTCTGGAAGTAAGCTGAGGCTACAATATTTTACTCCCAGTTCTAGAACTCCCTCCATATCCACACTGCTCTCCATTTCACAGAGCCATGATAAACTCCGTGAGTGAATGTATGCCACAAGCCCAGTATGCAACGTCTTTCAGCATGCCAAGGAAATTCAGAACAGACCATAGGAAAAAGCAGCCGCCCACACTAATGGTGTGGCTAACACCCTATAACACACAAGATCAAAAATCAAAGTCTCTCAGATTATCAAAATATGGTACCGAAGAGATGAAACTAGAGAGAAATAAATGTAAGGTGGTCCACGAAGGCAGGATAAACTAACACAATGGACAGTAAAAAGACACCTGTCAAATACTTGGACAGCGTGCTGTTTTAGAACACTTAGCATCGTTAAGTGTGTGTCACTAACCAAATAGTGTCGTCTTCAAAAGAAGAGCCACCCAATGAAGTTTCTTACAACAGAGACCATCCCTGCTTTACTTTCACAGCACATTCCCTAGAAACCATAACATAGAACCAATCATATAGTCCCATGGGAAGTGCAGTAAAATCGAAGGGTCACATCCTGGCCAAAGACACCAAATAAATCACAGTAATGACAATGTTGCACAAAATCTAGCACACAACTCCAAACCCTCTAAATAATATAAAGTGATAAAATCAAGCCATAGCATTGGAATTTGGTGTTAAATCTCCCTAAATCTCTCCTTCTCCAGGCCAGTAAATGAAAACCCAAATGACCCCTTGCCCAAGGTCAGAAACGCAGTTAGAAGCCAACTGAGAAACAAACCTGGGCCTCCTACTAACCAGTCCAGGCACTACCACACAGGCTTACTTTACAAAAGTCCCTTAAAACAGACAAAAAGCATACACAGTTATTAAGCTATCTCTAAAATAAGACAAAGATAAAGCAAATAAAAATGCAACTCCCATATAGCATATTTTACCTGCAAACAATGCCAGCCATTAAAGATTACATATCTGTGTGCTCCTTATTAACAACCTTTTTTTGGGGTCTTTTTAAAATTTACAAAGTATTGTGGGAGAATGCTTGGACTGCCTATCCAGAGGAGCCATGACTTTTGGCCATGCCCTCCTTCCAATTAGAGACCCAGCCTCCCCAACCACGGAGACTTGCATGTGACCCAACGCAGGTCAACCAGAGCCTTTCCCCAGACCACATGAACTGCAAGGAAGTCCTTGGGGTGCAAAGCTTTGAGAAGGGCACTCCTGTGCTGCCAGTGGCCAAACTCCCCATTAGACTTTCTGCAGGAGGGACAGAAAAAGTCAAACAGAAGTGACATCCGGGAAAGACAGAAGGACAGCCCGGCATACCTAAAGTGAGAGGCGCTGGCAAGACAGTCTTACTGAGCAGAGTGGGGTAATGATTTCTATCCTTTTTGCTCTTTTCTGAATTACCTAAGCTTGCTACCACAAACATGAATTTGGTAATGAGAAATATAATGGGAAAATTCTGTCATGAAGGAAGGGCAGGGTTGATATTCAGCCAGAAAGGATTCCCTTTACTGAATGTCAAAGACCTCTTCTGATTGGAACCTTGGGTATCACCCTGAGCATAGGGTAAAAAAACAAATAAAACGTTCCCTATAATCTATGAGGGTGACAGCTTCATTTCTGGGTGTGGTCCTGATCTGGAGGTAAGTTTTAATTTTCTTTTAACACTGGCTAACTACAGACATTTCCCACAATCTTATCAATAATAATATGTTAAGCAATGATCACCTGAGAACTCCACTACAAAACCTGAGGTGAGTCAGAAGCATACAGCCACCCTCCCTTTGACGGCTCTCCTCAGCACACCCTGCAAAACAGCCAACCAACTCTGCAAATGTCTGCCTCTGCATTTCTAAAGCCTTAATTCCTCTTCCTCAAACACTTCCCCTTCTCTTCCCCCTACGTGTTACCTGCATACGTGCATCAGATTTGGTTTCCTCCTAAGCAAGGCAGTGCTGTTTTCCTTCGGATTGTTAATTTTTTCTTTACTATGCTTCTCTCGGCTCTCCATTTCATGCCTGAGACAACTGTCTCCCCTTCCCTAACCTAAGGCAAACCTCCTAACCTCACATCTTACAGAAGGAATTCCATTCAACAGACAGCAATAGAGACATAAAAAATAGGGGGGCGCCTGGGTGGCTCAGTCGTTAAGCGTCTGCCTTCGGCTCAGGTCATGGTCCCAGGGTCCTGGGATCGAGCCCCACATCGGGCTCCCTGCTCAGCGGGAACCCTGCTTCTCCCTCTCCCACTCCCCCTGCTTGTGTCCCCTCTCTCGCTGTCTCTCCCTCTCTGCCAAATAAATAAATAAAAGCTTTAATTAAAAAAAAAAACAACAGAAAATACATAAGGTTCACAAATACTTCTACTTAAAAAGCAACATAATTCTGGTAGTTTTAGAATTAATAGGGTTTGCCAATGCCTGCCATAACATTTGGGAATTACATTCACAGGAAACTGTACTTCAGGTCTTATTTTGACATAAAATGCCAAAGGCACAACAAATGCAAAAGGCAAAAACACAGGTCATCCTACAGTCACATGGTCTTCAAGCACTTTTTCAGACCAAAGAAAACACAGTACCATGGAAATACTACACAATGGGTAAGTTAATTAGGTGACGCCACAAAAACCTACTCAATCCTTAAGTCCCGCACAGTCTAACCACCAAGTATCACAGTGGGCTAAGGGGAAACCCAGGAACTCTGCAGCCCTGAAGCAGAGGCACCGGGGATTTCCTCTGCCTTATTTAAATCACCTAACTCACCAAAGGCAGGCTCCGAGCAGAGCTCGTGCTGAAGGGGGTGCTGTGGGGAGATCAGGGGGTCCTGGGGGACAGAAGAATTGTGGTGAGAATCAAGACAGTGCAGCCCCGCGTGTGACTCAGGAGCAGCTACCTTCAGGCTCTCCATTCATTTGAGGCAGCATTTGTGAAAGACCGTCTAGGGCTAGGGCACCCAGCTAAGCAGGCCAAGTACCCAAAAATAGGAAAGTAACAGGACTGTGCTCTTAAAGAACTCCATCTCACCAGGTGGAGACAAACAGAAGATGAGAGAATTAGGTGGGCAGAGCACCAGACGTTCTGGCAGAAGGAGCAGGGCGCTGGGGCTTCCTGGAAGCGACCCAGGGGCTGAGTCTCGGGGGACCCAGAGAGCACAGCCTCTCGACACCGCATTTATCTTTCCTTTGACCATGTCGGGTCTCTTCCCTCCCCTGGTGCTTATTAGCACAGAGCTCTTCTCCCAACCCACCCACCGTGGAAGGAAAGAGACTGCTCTCCGAGGTTTCCTTAATATTTACCCATAATGAAAGCCAGGACACCTATTTACTACAAACTTATGAACTTAGAAAGTTGAAATTAAAGGGCACAAACAGGAACTCAAAACCCACAAGCTGAAGCTTCAAAGCTGAGAATGTCCCATTTCATTAAAGGTGGTTGCGGGTTCCCACTTCGCCGCTCCACATTCTCCCCCCACTCTGTCACCACAGCTCGACAGACACTTATGCTTGATTTCTCATTGTCTTCCAAACTTACATTCAACAGCTTCCCTCACATCCAAAGAGGCCAGAGGCCCCAGTATATGCGGGATTTTACTCTAGACCATTCTGCTTTAAGAGGCAGCCTTAGCAGATACAGCACATACTGAAACACAGCAAGAAGAGTTATGTCGGGTAGGAGAATTACAGAATGTTTTTCTTCTTCCCTATACTGTTGAAAGACTGTAAAATAAACATGTATTTCTTCTGGAATTAGAATAAGGAATAAAAGACAAAGAACAATCAAAACAACAAGGAACACATACTACAGCATGGATGAACCCTGAGGTCATTAGGCTAAGTGAAGTCAGTCAGTCCCAAAAGGACAAATAACTCGGATTCCACTTACATGAGGGGACCAGAGTAGTATCTATAATGACAGAAAGTGGCTGTCAGGCGCTGGGGAAGGGGGAGTGATGAAGAGAGTCCTGTGGACAGATGGTGGTGACGGTAGCCCACTGATGTGGCCGGTTAATTGTGATTGTTATATTATATATGTTTTATCATGATTAAATAATTTTTTCAATTTTAGTTTATTATGTTAATCACCATACATTACACATCATTAGTTTTTGATATAGTGTTCCATGATTCACTGTTTGTGTATAACACCCAGTGCTCCATGCAGAACGTGCCCTCTTTAATACCCATCACCAGGCTAACCCATCCTCCCACCCCCCTCCCCTCTAGAACC
>NC_138370.1:62661926-62717863 GCF_054177405.1 Leptonychotes weddellii
TGGTGGGAATGCAAGCTGGTGCAGCCACTCTGGAAAACAGTATGGAGGTTCCTCAAAAAGTTGAAAATAAGAGCTACCGTACGACCCAGCATTTGCAACAATTAAATAATTTTTTTAAAAGAACAGTCTTCAGGGCCCCTGGGTGGCTAGGTCCATTAAGCGTCTGCCTTCGGCTCAGGTCATGATCCCAGGGTCCTGGGATCGAGTCCCGCATTGGGCTCCCAGCTCAACAGGGGAGCCTGCTTCTCCCTCTCCCTCTGCCCCTCCCCGCTGCTCATGCATGTGCTCGCTCGCTCTCTCTCTCAAATAAATAGATAAATAAAATATAAAAAAAAAAAGTCTTCAGAAATTTATTGTATCTAAACTAGGGTCCATCTGTATTTAACAACACACATACCTTTTTTTGAATGGTACACAATGGATCTAGCAATTATAATGGAGACTATCTAATTCCTAGATAGTCTAGAACATCAAGAGTGAACACGCATATTGAGAGAGTCCTGCCTAGAACACGAGGGCCCAGAATTTTCCTGGAGAAAGAGCCACTCTGTACCCCCCAATGACATTAGCACTGTTATCCTCAACACAGACACCACCACCATTAGCTGAATCCCTAACACATATTTACTTGATAACACGCTACCTCCGGCCTCCCAGCTACCCTAGAAAAGGAGGCGTCATCCTCTTTCTACACATGAGGAAAAAAGGCCCAAGGTTACACAGTTCAAAGTGGCTAAAGTCTGTGCATCGCCAACCCGCAGGCAGTGCTGCTCCCCGCCCCCCGTGGACTCCTCATTACTGCCTTTCCCCCTAAAGTCATTCACACAAAGCACTGGCTTCCCAGGGTGGGTCGCAAATCACTCCGCCCACCCTGCCCCACCCCTCAGCACACACATACTGAACACCTGCTCTGTAACTGCAGGGCACGATTTCAAATGCTGGATCCAAACTCCTGGCCTGAAAAAGCAGAAGGTATATAGGCCGCTTTTAGGCAACAAGCTCGAGTAATAGAAAGCTGAGTAAGACAGGAGCGCCCACAGTGACCCACCAGGCTGAATGCAAGCAGGCCCATCAAGCAACCCACCTCAAAATAGCCATAGGCCCTAGCTGACCAATGGGCATCTGACAATCAGGCACAGGTCCCAAAAAAGGAAAATTCCATAGGTTCCCATAGCTCCTCACTTCCCCCTTTAACAACAGCTCCCTGACCCTACCACACGGCCTCCTGGCAGACTGTCTCTCCTCCGCTGTCCTGCCCACTACTCCCTTGCAGTGTATTCAGTGAACTTCTATCTCCTTTGTTCTGTCTTGGGTGAATCCTTTCACGGCCAGTACCCCTGGCCTCTACCTAATCAGGCTGCACAGCAGAAGGTTCCACAGTGTTTCCCACTAACTCATTCTAAAGACAAAATACTTCAAGTAGTGCTGAATTCTTTGCATTTATTTTTAAGATTTTATTTATTTATTTGACAGAGGAGAGAGCACCAGCAGGGGGAGTGGGAGAGGGAGAAGCAGACTCCCCGCTGAGCTTGGAGCCCAAGATGGCAGGGTGGATAGGGCTCGATCCCAGGCCCCTGGGATCATGACCCGAGCCAAAGGCAGACACTCAACTGACTGAGCCATCCAGGCGCCCCTGAATTCTTTGCATTTAATAATGAATCCATCTCACTCAAGAACCCTAGTACACTGGAGACCTCTATCACCCAACTGAAACCACTGCTCCCTAAACCCACTGAGTCACTGGGGAAAGGAGAGGAGGCTGTGGGAGCTGGCCCTTCCCAATCTCTCATCAGCGCTTCTCAAACTTTCCCCACTAACCGCCCCTGACAGAGGGGAATGAACTGCACCAGGGATCTAGGGCCTTCCCAGTTTCCCACTTCAAGTGTGACAAATATTTAAAGGCCAGTCATCTATTTTTAATTTGGATGCAAACTGAGCATTCTATTCTTAACTGTTGGGTTTATTTTAATATAAAAATCTTCCTTCCAAGTCTTAAGTAAAACTGGCAACCAGGAAAGATGGACCGTGTATGTTCAAGGCCTCCAGAAACCCCAAAGCCCCAGAGTTAGCCCAGGTGAGGAAACGGGCCCTGGTTGTCCCCACACATGAGTTCTCACTGCGGGCCCCCACGAAGCGAATGACTGACAGGATCTCCCTGTGAGCAAGTGACAGCTGTATCATTCGCTTGGCATTTACGGACTGGGCTTTACCCTGGTGGTTTTGTTTTCACACGCATAAATATGTAAACTCCCTATGATCGAGGAAGGCCAAACTTCCCTATTTGTCCACCACATCGAATCCTGTTTCTGACACATCACAGACTGCAGGTTCTTCAGGGTCCTTGTGTAAAAAAGTATGTAAGGAGCCAACAGGCCATCTTCCTCGAGACTCACAGTGAATTTGTCTGAAGGCCTGATAAGCCCCTTACTTCTGACGGGGAGAACAGCCATTTACCCTACTGTCTAATGGAGCCTTTTTTCCTTTGTCCCTGCCAAAGGGACCTGGCCAAATTACATGTGTACTAAATTCATGTATTGGCTTTAAAATTACATGTGCCTGTTGTTCCCCTCCTATGTAGAGCCAAGGATAAAAGTTTAAAATTACTCATTCTCCATAGTCTAAATGTGTTGGCTAATAGAGTTGGACAGGTACATACACTCAAACTCCTTCTGCTGTAATTTTAAAGTGTCTGCATACTCTTATCTCAGCTTTTCTCCTTCTGTGGCATTAATGTGACCTGAAGTTTGAGGAAAACTTTACAATCTCTGTGGCAAGAATAAAAAGTGAGAGATCGGGGCGCCTGGGTGGCTCAGTCAGTTAAGCGTCTTCCTTCGGCTCAGGTCATGATCTCCAGGTCCTGGGATCGAGCCCCACATCGGGCTCCCTGCTCAGCAGGGAGTTGGCTTCTCTCTCTCCCTCTGCCTCTCCCCCTGCTTGTGCTCTCTCTCTCTCTCAAATGAATAAATGAAATCTTAAAAAAAAAAAAAAAAGTGAGAGACCTATGTATGCAGATTCAAGTACAAAGTCTTCAACCTCAAAAATAAGTATGCAATGCCACTAAATAATTTTCTATCGCAGCCTCTATCACTTCAGTAATTTTCACTGAAAGCTTGGCTCCAAGCAAGCAACTCAAAAAGACAATATTTACACATGACATCAGAACAACTGCTGTCGAAATCCCAGAGAACTTTCCCTACCAAAGCTCTCAACAAAGAACAAAAAGTATCCCACACAACTACCACACCTCTCTGGCTCACCAGGACATGTCTCGCATGCTCCTAAAGCTGTCTGACCACATCACCAATTTAACAAGTCCTTTACATATAGAGTTCTCCCCCCAGGAGGGCAGGGACAAGAGTCCTACACATAGATACTAAAAACCGATCACAGGAAATGTAAGAAAGGTGTTCAAAAGTTTCAACTACAACAAGTAAACCACAGGTTAAAGTCTCTCGAGATCTGTAACGGCCTTAACAACCAGGATTTCCAGGTGCCTGCCCTGCAAGGGAGCAAACACGAGAGAGGAGGCCTGATCAGCCTGTAGCTAAGTAATGTCCCCTGGATTCCCAGCTTCCTTCTGAAAGCTAAAAACCGGCTCTGATACAGCTTAGGAATACTGAAAAGACAGTCTTGAGCACCAAGTGAGGCTACTGATTTTTATAGTAAACATATGCCAACATATACCAAAGCCTGGTACAATTTTTTGAAACTGTCACACATGACTTTAATCATTAAGAAATTTCTCAATAATTTACCCGAGTTTCCCTTTCCACACGTCATGCTAGTGTCTCGCTCGTCTCTACCCTGACCCTGCAACGTCACACTTGTTACGTACATTTGTCTCTCCAGAATGATCTAATGCTGAGACACAAACTAATTTATTCATTACATTTTCAAACTCCTCTATTCCATTAACAGTTTCTCAGCTAATTGTGTCTGCTCCCTATTTTCACAGACTTCGAGATGGGCTCAGCTTCTTCTGATTCAGTTTTCTCTTTGGATCAGCTCTTGGACATCCTGCCTCGCCCCTGGCTGCCATGGTTTTCTCTTATCCCCCAAACACTGTCTTTTGAAATACTCAGCAGGATCCACCAGAGCTCTCTCTCCAAAGGTGCTCAGAAAATTGAGAGGAAACATTCTAATGTTTATGTGTTCAATCCTCCAATCACAGGGTATACCGTGTTCTAGGGAACCTGTGAGAATTCAAACACCTGCTGACCGACCTCACTTCTAAACGTGAACCAGACTGGAGTCCAGTGAAAGCCCTGCGTGTTCAACCCCCAAGCTCCAGGTCTCAGGTCTCGCTGAAAGCAAGTCAGAAATTTTCTATTCAACTGTTTATTGAGTTTTTTCACCCCATTAGTCAATATGCATACACAGTTAGTTTAGGAAATGTGGAAAAACTAGTAAAGTTAATCACATTGAAGCCCCATCACTCAAGCTGGGCAAATTTTCAAGACCTAAAAAATAGGGTTCTAAAAGACTCCTCCTCTGTTTAAAGGCTTTAAAAGAGGTGAATCAGAGTGAGTTAAGAAAGAGCCTGTACGGACAATGAGTAATTTGACTGGGTTATCACAGGAAATCAAGAATGTACCAAAATAGATTTCTGACTTCTGGTTAACAGGTTTGGGAACACATGATTGCATAAACACACATACCGCCCACAAAATTAATCTTAACTGTTAAAAACCTTCAGAGAGTATTTCTCTCACTGCTACCATATTTTTCATGACCCTACTAGGAACCAAGCCTCTGATGAACAAAAGTTCCTTTGCAAATACTAAAAAAGCTAATGAGCACTAAACTTCATGTGTGCCATTCAACCCAACTTTGTACTGAACATGTAACATGTCCCAGGCAGGGAGATCCAGCTTTTATGGGGTTTTGAAAGTTACTGGAGGGGTTGCGGCAGGTGTTCAAAGAAGAAAACCTACATAATATATCTTACTTTTGAAAATTTAATAAATAAACCGTAACTATATGAACACCTTCCTCGGATCCCTCCCAGGGCCTTGGGGAGGACCTGTGCAAGTGAGAATAAGAGAGAGAGAAGGTGTTTGGGTCTGTGCGGGTCGGGGAAGGGGCAGGAAAAGCTTCCTAGATCAGGGGTGCTCAGGCAGAGAGCTATCTGGAAGAGGCACAGAAGGAAATCTCCAGGCTCAGGGAACAATGATGGGAAACAAAGACTTCAACCAACTTCATTAATAAATGAATGCAAATTTAAAGAAGTATAGAATACCAGTTGGGGCCCTCAGATTCAAAATTAACAAAAATACTGATAGCATTAGGAAGGCGGTAGGGAAACCTGGAGTCCTAAGCCACTGGCAAGAGAGTATTAACTGGAACCCAATGTTTCTGGAGGGCAATTAGGGAATATTTTTCAAAGGCTTTAAAACTTGTCCACCTTTTGACCCAGCAATTCCAGTTCTAGTAAGGAAGGTATCCTAAAGATATGAGTGCACAAGTGTTCAAAGGTACAGATGCAGTGTCTTGGGTGTTTTTTTTTTTCCTTTCAAATACATCCCATATGTAAAGTATGAGACTTTAAGTTATAGAACATTCGGGGCACCTGGGTGGCTCAGTCAGTTGAGCGACTGCCTTCAGCTCAGGTCATGATCCTGGAGTCCCGGGATCGAGTCCCGCATCGGGCTCCCTGCTCGGCAGGGAGTCTGCTTCTCCCTCTGACCCTCCCCCCTCTCATGTGCTCTCTCTCTCTCTCATTCTCTCTCTCTCAAATAAATAAATAAATAAATCTTTAAAAAATAAATAAATTATAGAACATTCATATAATGAACTACAACGCAGTCATTACAAGTGATGTAATTAGATACAGATATGAAAAGATGGTCACAATACATTAAAGTTAAAATCAAGTTATATTAACTCAAAAAGAGATCTGCACCCCCATGTTCATAGTAGCACTACTTACAGTAGCCAAGACATGAAAACAACCTAAGTGCCCAGTGATGGATAAACAAAGAAGTTGTGACACACATAACACACACAAAGAAATAGGATTCATCCTTAAAAAAACAAACAAAAACACCCAAAGAAATCCTGCCATTCGGGATAACAGAAGTGGACCTTGAGGGCATCATGGTGAAGTGAACTAAGTCAGAGAAAGACAAATACTGTATGATCTCACTTATATGTGGAATCTAAAACAAACAGAAAAACAAACCAAACTCATGGAAAAAAAGAGATCAGATGTGTGGTTACCAGAGGTGGGGGGTACTGAAGGAAGGTGTTTAAAAGATACAAACTTCCAGTTATAAAGATAAATAACTCTGAGGCATGTAACATACAGCGTGATGACCAGACTCAACACTGCTGTATAATAAGATATGGGAAAGTTGTTAAGCGTGTAAATCCTAAAAGTTATTCTCATCACAACGAAAAGAATTTTTTTCTTCTTTTTTTGCTTTTTCTTTTTATTTTATCTATATGAAACGATGGACGCTAACGAGATGTACTGTGGTAATCACAACATACATAAGTCAAACCATCATGCCGTACACCTTAAACTTATATATACAGTGGTATATGTCAGTTACTTCTCATTAAAACTGGAAAAAGAAAAAATAAAATTACAAAACTGTACATGTCAAATAATCCCATTGAAAAATATATAGGAGGGGCGCCTGGGTGGCTCAGTCGTTAAGCGTCTGCCTTTGGCTCAGGTCATGATCCCAGGATGCTGGGATGAAGCCCCATGCCGGGTGGACTCCCTGCTCGGCGGGAAGCCTGCTTCTCCCTCTCCCACTCGCCCTGCTTGTGTTCTCTCTCTCACTGTGTCTCTCTCTGTCAAATAAAATCTTGAAAGAAAGAGAAAGAAAGAAAGAAAGAGAAAAAGAAAGAAAGAAAGAAAGGAAGAAAGGAAAGGGAAAAATATATAGGAAAAATAAGACACACTATTAACGCAAAAAAAGTGCTGGCAGGATACATTAAAACCTTACAGTATATAGCTGACTCCTGAACAATGTGGAGGTTGTTCCTATACAGCTGAAAATCCACATGTAATTTCTGACTACCCAAAAACTTAACTACTAATAGTCTACTGCTGACCTTACCCATAACATAAACAGTTGATTAGCATATATTTTCTATGTTGTATGTATTATACTATGTTCTCACAAAAAAAGTAAGCTAGGGAAAAGAAAATGTTACTAAAAAATCATAAGAAAAATACATTTACAGTACTGTACTGGGTTTACTGAACCAATACCCATGTATCAGCGGGCCTGTGCATTTCAAACCCGTTAGTTATTCAAGGGTCAACTGTACAACCAAACAATAAAGATACAATTAATCCAATTAAAAATGGGTAAAGGGTTTGAATAGGTATTTCTCCAAAGAAAATAACACAAATGGCCCCTAAGCACATGAAAAGATGCTAAACATGACTTGTCATTAAAGAAATGCAAATCCAGAACACAATGACATTAGCACTTCACATCACATCTAGCAGGGCTGGAATTAAAATGTCCGGTAATTAAGTGCTGGTGAGAATGTGGGGAGACTGGAACCTCCCCCACCTTGCTGGTGGGCACGTACAGTGGTGCAGACACTACGGCAAACACTTAACAGCGCCCCAAGATGTTACACGGAGGGCGGCACAGGAGTCAGCAGAGCTACTCTTCACTATATACCCAACAGAACCGAAAACATACGTCCACACCAAACCTATACACACATCAGTGTTCATAGCAGCGTTATCCGTAACAGCTAAAACACTGGAAACATCCCAAATGCACAAAATCAGTACATCTGTACAATGACATATCAATTTGTAATACAAAGGAACAAAGTACTGATATATGCCACTAAGTGGGTGAACGTCAAAAACACGATGCTAGGGGCGCCTGGGTGGCTCAGATGGTTGAGCGTCTGCCTTCGGCTCAGGTCATGATCTCAGGGTCCTGGGATCGAGTCCCGCATCGGGCTCCCTGCTCCTTGGGAGCCTGCTTCTCCCTCTGCCTCTCTCTCTCTCTCTGTCTCTCATGAATAAATAAATAAAATCTTTAAAAAAAAAAAACAAAACATGATGCTAAATGAAACAGGCCCGTCACAAAAGACTGCCTATTGTATGATCCCATTCATATGAAAATATTCAGAATAAGCAAATCCAGAGAGACAGAAAATAGAGTAGTGCTTGCCAGGGACTGGAGCGGGGGTAATGGGAAGTGGCGGGAGGGGGGTGTGAGGTTTCTTTCTGGGGTGATGAAAATGATCTAAATTTAGATTATGGTGATGGTTGCACAACTGCCAATATCCTAAAAACCACTGAACTGTACACTTTAACAGGTACATTTACATGGGACTGTGTGAACTGTGAATTATATCTAAATAAAGCTATTTTTAAAAACAGTTATCTCAGTACTCTATGGTGGCTTTAGTTTTCTTCTTTACACAGTATTTCCCGAGAAAATTTTTTTTAACAACAGTCATTATACTTGCCAGCTGGGCCTGAGTAAGTACTCCCTTTGACTTCCTACTCTAAAATGGGGATAGTGATGGGTACCCATCTTAACAGTATCTAGCTCCTAGTTGTATTCAAAGAGTTAAATGAGCTTCCATTTGTAGAGGGCTTTAAAGAGGGCTTTAAAGAATTCAGCACAAAGCAAGCACTCAGAAATTAGCTATTATGATTATAACCTTTAAAATAAAAAAACCCCTGTATTTTCACTTTGAAAACAGAAACGTGCCCTCCTACTTCCATCACTACGCATTCTTGATTTGTTTCACATCATTAAGAAGCCATCCTTGGGGTGCGTGGGTGGCTTAGTCGGTTAAGCGTCTGCCTTCAGCTCAGGTCATGATCCCAGGGTCCTGGGATCGAGCCCCATGTTGGGCTCCCTGCTCAGCGGGAAGCCTGCTTCTCCCTCTCCCTCTCCCTCTCCCTCTCCCCCTGCTTGTGTTCCCTCTCTCGCTGTGTCTAAATACATAAAACCTTAAAAAAAAAAAAAAAAAAGCAGCAGCCATTCTCATGGCAGCTGAGACAAATGGCAAAGCCAATGAGAAGCCAGGGTTACATGGCCACTAAAGAAGGACAGCCTCTGGTCCTATCACGGAGCGCTGGCTATCCTGTAGGCCCCACACTAAGCGCTTTATGTGCCTACGGCCAGTAAACCCTCTCAACAACACTCTGAGAAAGGTACCATTAGTCTCGTTCTACAGAGGAGGAAATCAAAGCTTGCACACATTTATTTGGCCAAGGCTGCCCATGGCCAGGGGTTGAGCCAGGATTCAAACCCACGTTTATGCTGCCAAAGCCCATGCTGTGCAGTATTTGAGGGAGAATCAGTACCTGGGGGGGAGAAAAAAAGCTACTCAAAGGAAGCCACTTAAAATCCACAACAGTGAGAGACAGAGACAGACAGAGAGAGAAGAGACTTATTTGGGGCTTGACATCTTAAAAAACAAAACTAAGTTATGAAAATAAGCACTTTATATTTAACAAATATTGTTATAATCCCAACCGTATACCCTAAGTAAGTCTCAACAGGAACAAAGAATGAGTCAAGAGTTGAGAATTTTTAGCATAATTCTTGACAAAAACTGGTATGATAGGACATAGAAGGAGTCACACACAGGTAATTTTTGCTAAAATATTTAAGGGCCACAATAATTTTCACAAGGGTATCTCCTAAGGTTTTGATATTTAAACCGCCCTCTTTTGAAGCATCAAATAATCACTCTTTGTCAATTTTCTCGTCTTCAACTGCCAACACAAAGACACTAGCTACCGACCAGATAGGAAATGGTTGAACAGAAGCTAGCACTAAGCAGGAAGACATGTCTGAATGGAGACCAATTTTACAAGTGTTATATTATTCAATATTTTTATGTTATGACAGCTTCTGGAACATCAGTACAGGAATTCAGAATAAATGTGAGAAAACAAGAGTTTCTATACTGTTTCCCCAATACCCTGATCTGCCCACAAAATACAAAAGGCAAACCAAATGCCTTCCGCCTTATTTCAATCTTCAGTTTACTCATTTGATAAATATTTTCCAGTTCTATCTTTTCAAAACTGTCAACCCAAAAATGATAAGAGTAGAGCTCCTCTTCTACCCAGTGTCGAGACTTAGAACCAACAGAAAGAAGCTTTTGTAGTTAAGTCTTGCAATTTTCTCTAAGAAGTACACAAGTGTGCTCTGGCCAAAGCAACAAGAAAGGCAAACACCGGTTTCCTCCCCCTTAGGCTAACGTGACAGTCTGCAAAGTAACTGCAAATTCAAGCAGCTTGCTAGCAACAGAGCCAAAATGAGACCACAGTACATCCGGACTCTCTCTCCAGGGCTCCAACTACTTCCTTAGGCACTCCCAATCTCTCTAGGCTCTTTGATAACTAAAACCAGCAGATAAAAAATGAAAATTAGCAGAACATGAAGACATATCTGCATGCGACAAACTGGTCAGTTAAAACCCCGTTAACTGATGGTAGCGACACTCAGGGTGAACACAGCATAGCGGATACACTTGTGGAATCACTATGTTGTACACCTGAAACTCCTATAACATTGTGTGTCAATGTTACAACCTCAAAAAAAAAAAATGTAAAAAAAAAAGTTTTTGTTTAGAAGAACAAAACAAAACCCATTAACACCTCCTGATAACACAAATGGCCTGCTTATCTAAAAGAGATTCATCTTAAGCAGGAGGAAGGCAAAAGACATGGAGACGTCACAAATGCCATAAAGGCTCAGCGAAGAAGAAATTAAGTGATTTGAGAAAAGAGAGTGTATTTTTGGATGTCCTATTAGAGTTTGGCAACTCTCTTCTTTTGTTAAATTATTGCTGAGAGGCTTAAAAATATGCAGTCATATCCTCTTTCCAGGTATTTCAACCAAGGGAAAAAAAAATAAATAACCCTGTCTTCTTCATCACCCCTGCCCCCATAGGCCTGGCCCAGGGTTCTTCACATTTTTGTTTGCATAATCCCAAAAAAGATTCAGAAAAACTATGTACTCTACACCATTTTAAAGTTAACATTCAAAATTTCACACTGTAACTTGAAATGATTGCAAAGAATATAATTTCTGGCATATTGGCATATTGTAAATACTGAGTTTTAAATAAAACAATGACATCACTTTTAAATGTATCTACTGTAGTCTAAATTCCATCAGCATTTTTCACATACCAACATCCATTTAAAAAAATAAATGAATAAACTCTTCAAAAGTTGGAAATTGTGCATCATATCCTTTTCTCCTTGATCTCATCTTTCCATTTTACTTTCCCTACAGTATTCTTACTATACTTTTATGCCTAAGTCTATCCTACCTCTCTATAACAAAAATCTGTAAACAAATTGAGATTTGGGTATTTAACCATAAAATTCAGTGTTAAAAGTTTCTTCTAAATTGAGTTCGATACAATAACTATAAGGACAAAAGTGACCAAAAAAATAATACAATTATTCAATATAAGTAAAATTTTATCGGAAATGTGTATCTTAATGACATGGATGGGACTTGCCCCTGCATTAGTTCATTCTTTGTAGATTATTAATTACTGGAATGAGACAAGATTCCACATGAAATCTATTATGTTTAGTTCTTACAGATGTAGGCATTGAGAAAATGGGTTCACATAAATAGGTAGATGGAAATGGAAGACGATTTTTCTAGCAAAGTAATAATATGCATCCATGGGTGTGATACTTAATAATTTATCAGCTGACCACTCAATAAGTCTTCTCTCAATTTTATGGACAGTAGAGAATAGGAAACTTATTTGCAAAGGGAACATTCTCCTTTAGAGTCATTCCCTTTCTCAGCAGCCACACCAATATTTTCATCATCCCTCTGCTTGGCACCATGATGATTGGGGCAAGTGTGAGGTGTGCCTTTCCTTGAAAGACAGGTAATCCAGAAAGGGGAGGTATGAAAGGAGAACCAGCAGACCACCTGGGACAAGAGCATTTTCTGAGGCAGGTCAATTTTAGGACTGATTACTTCCAAGGTCTAAGAATCTGAAATTGATTCTCTTTAAAGGTGCCTGTGTATCCCTTGAAAAGGCTTCCAAGTACCCCTAGCCGTGCATCCTCTTGGATCTGAAGGCCACTGCTCTAAGACTCCTACATGGATAGACCTCAAGGTCAAAGGCAGATGGGAATGACAGGGAAGCACAGGATAAAGATTAAGAAAAAACTATGCAAAGTCTGATTCTAATTTGGGCTGTTTCATACACATATTTTTTGGAAAATGAGAGTTGGGTATCAAAATCTTAATATCGAGAGGTATTTTCATACCTTTCCACATCATCAGATGTGCTTTCATTTTAAAATGAAAATTTAGCCTTCTTCAAAATGCACACTGTCATCCCTTTCCTGACAGATCATATTCCAGTCAGCAAGATCAAAACAACGGCACCATAAAAGCAGCTGTTGGTCTATTACAAAAGCAATCCGATGCAGCAGTTTCAAGTCTGGTTGCCCATATTCTGATTCAATTACTTTAGCGTGGGGCCAGTAACATCAGTATTAAAACAAACAAACACAAAAAACAAAAAAACTCCCCAGGTGATTCTGTAGTATGATGAGGGTTCTCAACCTAACCCTCAACTAATTCATATCTAAATATTAAAATTAGTTTTTAATCGTGGAGGAGTGATGTTTATTTCTAATCTGTAGATTAACCCAAGGTTAACCTATTTTAATTCTTAAGATATATTACTAATAGTTTAAAAAGCATAGGTGGTAGAGTTCTACGCAGATAAAAGGCACCATCTTTTTTGACTTACGAAAAGAGGCCTCTTCTACTCTTTTTTTTTTTTTTTTTTTTAGAATAGTTGACACACAATATTACATTAGTTGCAGGCGTACAACTTAGTGATCTGACAAAGTTTATACATTATGCTATATTCATCACAAGTGTAGCCACCACCTATCCCATTACATCACTATTACAGTATCACCAACTCTATTCCTCAGGCTGTGCCCTTTTATTCCTGTGACTTATTCATTCCATAACTGGAAGCCTGTACCTGCCACTCCTCTTCAACCCATGCTCCTACTGGTTTGGCAGCCATCAGTTTGTTCTCTGTATTTATAGGTCTGATTCTGCTAAAAGAGGCCATCTAAGCATTAAATAACATTCCTCAGTTCAAGGAAACCAATGAGATACATCATTAATCAATCTCCCCTGGGAATCTGTTTAGTGGATGATATTATCTACAATACAGATGTAGAAGAAAACATTTAAGGAACTTAGCGCATTGTGCTTTACAAGTTCTGAACTCAGGATTCAGAGGGAACATGTACCTAATTTTCTAACTTTACATTTCCAGTCTTCATAGCCTTCCTTCATTTGACTTATTGTGACTTCTCCGATTAGAAAAAAAATAGGCTCAAACTCATGCACAATATACATACCAAAATCTGATATCTGAACACTGCAATGTTTCTAATCTTCCTGGCTCAAAGCTTAGAGCTTTTTTTAAACCATAAAAATATTCTAAGCATATCATAAACACAACATACAGTAGGGTATAAATTGAAAAGTACGCCTGCCTACTACTCACATACACCCAACCATCCCTATGTCACACCCAAATCCATTCCCCAGAGGTAATGATGAATGAGATGTGATTTTCCCCAGCATCTCCTTACTCTAACCATCCTAAGTGTGATTCATTCCTTCTTTCATACTCTCCTTAAATCCATTCTTCCGTTCTACTAAGCCTCTTCTAGTTCAGGCCTTCACTAATCCCCACCTGGATTATGCAGTGGTCTTTTAACTGCTCCCCCAGCCTCTAGGCTGTTTTCCCCACAATCCATTCTACGCATGTGTCAGGTTCTTAGTTGCCAATCACAGAATCCATTCTACATGTTTTTTTTTTTTTTTTTTTAAGATTTTACTTATTTATCTGAGAGGGAGAATACAGCAGGGGGAGGGGCAGAGGCAGAGGAAGAAGCAGACTCCGCGCTGAGCAGGGAGCCCAACACGGGGCTTGATCCCAGAACCCTAGGATCATGACCCGAGCCGAAGGCAGACACTTAAGTGACTGAGCCACCCAGATGCCCCCCAATTCTACATGTTTTAAGGGCATTTACTGCAGCAGAATACTAGGTTACAGCCAGTCCTAGGATCTAGGCTGAATCATGTTTAGAACTGGTTTGCTAAGGGAGCAGCTACCATCACCAATGAGAAGAAATTCATCTTCTAAATGATCACTTTGACCCTTGTCTTCCTACTAAAGAAAAAACAAGCATGGCGGACATGGAGATGTGCTACCCACATGGCTGTGGGCCAGACGGCCTCTACCAGGCAGCTCCTTCAGGGTATGCCTCAGCCACAGATAGCTACACACCCAAAAACATACCCTTCAAAGGGCAGTCCACATCAAATGACTGATGAAGACAAGGGTATAAAAGCCCAACCATTTGTGCCCAACACCGGACAGCCCTGATGGGCCATAAACTCTCCAAATCTCCCTGTGGTGCTGGCCTCAGTGTTGCAGACCTATACGGCAATTTGACCTCTCCTTCTGCCTGACCCTGCCTCTGCACCCTCCCTTCCCCAGGTGTTAATCCTTCATAAATATCCTGTACACCAAACTCCTGTCTCGGCAACCGCTTCTAGGGAACACACACTGCGGTGGAAAACAACCTTCAAGAGCTCCCAACTACAGTTCCGGCGAAGGTTTTCATTCTCCCATCCCTGCCCCTTCCGAAGATTTTAATCTTAGATCTGCAAACAAAATATGAAATGCTCAGGCTCAGTCACCTTGCTCTAGTCATTCTTGCTTAAACGAAGTTGATCCTCTACAGATTCCTCAACAACAGCTCAAAGGTACATTATTCCTAAGGTGGTGTATGTATAAAGCTGGTTTTCTAGCCTTGATACTTGAGGGACAGCCTGGCTGGATATAACTGCATGGTTATCAGTTTCCATAAGCTCTTCTGAAAATGTGTCTCCACGGTGACCTCGCTTTGGAAGTCATTTTGAGAAAGGTGATGATGGTCAAATTCATTTTGCTCTCGTATACCATTTAATCTTTTTGCAAGCAATCCTTGGGAATGTTTCCTTTTCTTTGAAGTCCAATACTTTATCTAGACTATCTCCGAGTTGGTCATTTTGGGTTAATTTGCCTAGGTACTTGATGGGCTCTTCCAGTTTATACATTCAGGTCTTCGTTTCTTTTCTGAAAGTTTTCTTGGATTTTAAATATTAGTACCACTGGGATGCCAGGGTGGCGCAGTTGGTTAAAGCGCTGACTCTTGGTTTCAAGTCAGGTCATGATCTCAGGGTCATGAGATCAAGCCCCATGTCAGGCTCCGAGCTTAGGGCAAAGTCTGCTTAAGACTTTCTCTCCCTCGGGGCACCTGGGTGGCTCAGTCGTTAAGTGTCTGCCTTTGGCTCAGGTCATGATCCCAGGGTCCTGGGATCAAACCCTGCATCGGGCTCCCTGTTCGGCAGGAAGCCTGCTTCTCCCTCTCCCACTCCCCCTGCTTGTTCCCTCTCTCATTGTGTCTCTCTCTGTCAAATAAATAAATTAAAAAAAAAAAAAAATATATATATATATATAAAACACTTTCTCTCCCTCTCCCCCCCATGTGTATGTTCTCTCTCTAAAAATGAATAAAATCTATGAATAAATAATAAATAAATAAATAGGAGTACCATCTGTTTTTCTTATTCACAGCCCAATTATACCTAAGTTGTTGTTTCTTTGTTACCACCTTCTATTTCCAACACTTTCCCTCTGATCCTTTTTGCTTCATGGAATAGTTTAATTCCCCAGGCGAGAATTCAAGCTATCCAGGAGACTTATGTTTGACACCACAAAATGTGCCCCATGCTCTGGCCAGGCACTCCTCCCGACACCCTGAGCATGCCCTACTCACCATTCTCACCCCAGACTGGCTCCCTTTTAATGAATTCTTACAATTTTACCACCCAACTCCTTTTAGTGGTATAAGACATTTTAGCTGGGTGATAAAACTGCAGTACTATCCCATACCCATTAGCAGGTCATGAGCTCAAAACTTACTCTCCAAACAGAATACGAACTTGAATACTGAGAAACAGGACAACATTTGTCTTTTCCCCTTCAGTATATAATATGCTTTCAAATGTTAATTCAAATGATGCACAAACATGTATTTACTCACTACGTAGTTCAAGAATGAAGTTACAGTGTTGGAGTTCGTTACAGACTAGCGTAATTTATTTGCAAATATTTATGAGCACGAAATACACCTAAGCTGTCTTTATCCTCCTACCAGGGTCCCCTGACCCTCGCTCTACATCCTTCCAGCTTGCACCTAGCCAACCCCGTCCTCTCTTCCCACATGGCTCCCTGAACCCTCACCTCTCTTACTACTCAGCAAGGCTGGTCACTCTGGAAAAACAAGCTGAGATTCAAGTGAATGGATCCATCATCCTTGACAACGACATGTTGCCAGTGGTAAATGTGGTGAAGAGGCAAAAAGTCAAGGATTCTACTTCTCATATATCCTAAATTTCATTCGTTAAAAAAAAAAGCGCCTCCTCATTCTCTCTCTCTCAAATAAATAAATAAAATCTTAAAAAAAAAAAAAAGCGCCTTTTTTTAGAAACAAATCTTATAACCCGGTTAAAAGAATCACATTTTGCCAGTTCTAGGTGACAAAGGAAAAAAGTTATCATTTATAAGAAAATTTATATTACACTAGCCAAGCAACACAATAATTATCATCCTAATAAGCCAATTTCTCTCTTGGGTAGGATAAAACACAAATAATCAAAACAATGAGCCTTCATTATACATTTAAAAGCAAAGGCTTCAATATGTGTATTAAAAACAATATATTTTGAAAACAAAAACAATATATTTTGAAAAGCAGTGAGTTTTCTGTTTTCTTATTAAAGATTTGCTTCTAGTATCAGGTATGACTCTTTCATAACATAACCTTACATTCATGACCCTTAATCATTTTCAAAGCGCTTTACAACCAGTGTATTATTACATTCTTGCAACGAGGCTGGCAGGACAGACATTAGCCTTATTTCATTTCTTGTGGTGAAATACTCAGAAGTCAAATGACCTGCCCCAAACTACATCACTACCAGGTTTTCTGACTCCTGGTCCTGGCTCTGGCTACAAAACCAAATTAAGGCATTAATTTAGTATATACCCAAAGCTTTTTTCTATTAATATTTCAGTGTATCCAATAGGACATCCTAATAGGTTTTTCAAAGCTATCTCCTAGCAGTTGTATAATGTCTGAATTTGAAAAATGATAGTAACTCACAGAATTTACTCATTTTGTTATATTTCAAATAGATGCCCATTTGTGCCACTGAACCTTAATTCTTTCCTATTTAATATGGTTAATCCTGTCCTAATTTATGTTTAAAAGCTAGGTTATGTTCCAAGAGCAGGAAGGAATAATAACCAGATCCCTGAAATATGAAAATTCCCTTGCATTTTAAAAATGATTAAGGGAGGGGCGCCTGGGTGACTCAGTCGTTAAGCTTCCGCCTTCGGCTCAGGTCATGATCCCAGGGTCCTGGGATTGAGCCCCGTGTGGGCCTCCTTGCTCTGTGGGAAGCCTGCTTCTCCCTCTCCCACTCCCTCTGCTTGTGTTCCCTCTCTCCCTGTGTCTCTCTCTGTCAAATAAATAAATATTTTTAAAAAAAATAAAAATGATTAAGGGAAAAAGTGAATGAAACAAGAAAAGTTATAGCAGTGGAAAACATTACATGAACATTTGCTAAGTGTTAAGGCTCTTGAAAAGTTTTCTAAATGAGAAAGCACTCTCCAAGTTAAATGTGAGAAACTGAAATTATGTCTTTGTTTTAATGCACAGTTTACAGAGTTTAAGATTAATCTTTAGGCATCTCTGAGTTGTTCCAACTAAAAATAAATCTCAAGTATTTGGGTCAATAGAAATAAACATGGTCAGAAAGACTAGGGAAAAAAAAATCATCCAGCAAGAGGAGACTTCGCAATAACCGGCTTTCTAGAAATTTCGTATCTAGGAATAAGGTCATGGACCCCAAAGCTATCCTCCAAACAGAAGGGAATAACGTGAAAAATCTAAGATGTAGACTTCCCAGGAGTGACAGCAGAGTTAGCACTCCCAGGGCAGAGAGATCAAGTAACAAGCCATGAACACCAAATGCTGCTAACAGTCAAGGCAATCTGCACGAATGGTCTCCATACCAGAGGGTAATGTCTGACTATTACCAGTGATTTAGTGATTTCCAACTTTTCCCTTATCTGCAGATCTTTTCAAAAGTAATGTTAAGCTGAGCATTTTCAGCAGGGCACATTTAAACGTACATCGGCCATATTAAAAGCTTCTGTGGTTCAATGCCCAGTTTAACACGTAATAATTCACAGGTCAACCAAAGTATGTAAGTTTGTATGTTAATGGACCTTTGTGTTAAATCCCAATGAGTTAGGGCAAATCTTGTATTCCAGAAGTTGAGGACCTAACATATTGGTAAGTAAAGGCTTATTGTGACAAAGGCAATGCTAGCTGCCAAAATCCATAGTTGTTTTCCTTCCTCCTTAAAAGTCATTCTTTTTTTTTTTTTAAGATTTTATTTATTTGACAGAGAGAGACACACAGCGAGAGAGGGAACACAAGCAGGGGGAGGGGGAGAGGGAGAAGCAGGCTTCCCGCTGAGCAGGGAACCCAATGTGGGGCTCCATCCCAGACTCTGGGATCATGACCTGAGCCGAAGGCAGATGCTTAACGACTGAGCCACCCAGGCGCCCCTTGAAAGTCATTCTTAAACCAGGCACATGGCTGCAGAGTAGACTCCTTTTCCCAGCCGACCCTGTAACAGAGAGGCAATCATGTTGACTAAGTCCTGGAAATGAAATGTATATTAGAATTTCGGGGCTACTTCCAGGAAGTGACCTTAAAGGGAAGTCGAAGGCCGAATGCCACTGCAGCTCCTTCCTCTTTCCTGGAAGCGATAGGAACAGGATCCTGCAGGTTGAACAGTCATTTTGAAGTGGGAGACAGAAGGAGCCAAACCTTGATAACCATGGAGCTATCTATCCCCTGAGTGCTGGCCTGCCCCCTGCTCTCTCAGATGAGCGGCCAAGAAGCAAACTCCTATCCCATTCACTTCACTTCCATCTTGTTTAGGCCACAAGGTTTTCTGATCCTAATCCTAACTGGTACACTTCTTCACCATCGTAGTAGTAGCAGAGACGGTCAGGAGAGGAATAACACGTGCACACATCCTGAGAGCTCCTACCATGTGCCAGAAAATACACTACGGACATTATTTACTTTAATATTTGCAACAACCTTGGGAGGTGCGGGTGCTAAGCCCCTATCCCCAGTCAAGCACCCAGTTCCCACTGTGGTGTCTTCACTAGTG
Organism: Leptonychotes weddellii; assembly: GCF_054177405.1. Lineage (NCBI taxonomy): Eukaryota > Metazoa > Chordata > Mammalia > Carnivora > Phocidae > Leptonychotes > Leptonychotes weddellii. Next base: position 62,681,267 of record NC_138370.1, read on the forward strand.
ACATGGTCCCTGCCAAACCCCGCCCACCCTCCCCTAAAACCTTTGAGAATCTTCTCTTTATCGTGTCATGCTGACATTTCACAATATGCTCTGTGGGCCCCCTGAACTTTCATGTTGTAGGCTTTTCTCTGGTTCCTCCATCAGTTACCATCTTCACCCATTTTCAGTCTTCCAGAATTTTTTTTGACATTTCTTAACAACTGATAGCTCCTCTCCCAAACATTTATTCATTATGGGCTTTTTCTACCTTTTAAATTCCTGTCATATCTAACGAGGTCTTGGGAGAGAGAGGAGACGAAGTCATGCAGTTACTCTGGAATCAATTTCACAATTAGGAATAAAAGAGCATGCATGTGTGTGTGTATGTTTTCTTTTGGTCTCAACAGGCTAAGGTAGGTCTGAATCAACAAAATTAACAAGACCAAATGTAAATACTTGAAGGTTTTTTTTTTTTTTTTAAAGGCAATTGACTACTTAAGTCTATGTTGAGAAAGAGAACCTAACAGTTCCTGGTAAAAAGAAGAGAAAATGAAAAGAGGAAAAGAAAGGCTTAAGGGGTTGTTTTGTTTTGTTTTCTGGTTTTGTTCTTGGTTTTGTCTGGCCATAAAATCAACATGGTCCCTGTGGGAAGAGACCGATACAAGTACTAATGAAATCTTAGTCCTCATTAAAATAAGCAGAGTCCAAACCAAAAAAAAAAAAAAAAGAATTCATTGCATATGGCACCATTCCGATCTCAACTGAATTACTTTATCCAGTATTGGCCAAACTTACACTAAAAAAAAAAGTTCAGATCAAATTAACATTAGAACTGAAAAAAAAGTGAGGAATAATTTAGCCTGAAAAATTAACAAAATAATAATTAGGTATAATCAGCCTAAAATCAGATTTGATAATGGTCTCCAGATCTGTGCGGAACTGCCTTCTGTCTGATTGCAGACAGCAGACTTTTTCTGTGTTGCTGCAGAGGGCAGGCTGGAATCAACTGGTGGAAGGCCTACGACGGTAAACATGAAATCACAAACATCATCTTAATAATGAGAGAGGCTCAAAAACAGAAAGTCAGTTTCAGAGGTGGTGAACACCCCGTCACATGAAGTATTCAAGCTGAAGCTGAACCATCAATCAAGTGTGAAGGGCGTCATCAAAGGACTTATTTCTTCACTGGCAGAGCTAGATGATTCCTGTCCAGACTGATGCACCAGAGGAGGAAGGATGGACCACGGCCTTGCCTACCATGCTGCATGATGCTGCTGGTCAGTAGCCATGGGCAGAAGAGTGTTGGCCAACTTCCAAAGATCCCAAGGACGTGCTGAGCTACAGCACCTGAGATGAGTCTCTATGGGAAAGTGACTACCCGGGACCAGTGCTCGTAAGATATAAGGTACAGTCTTGGTACCACGAAACAGTGAGTTTAGGTCTAACCCAACTCTCTAAACACTAAAAAAGGAGAAAAAAAAATGGGTTGTGGCTAGGATAAGCCAGATAAAGGTTTCAGAAAATGAGAGGAAGCACAAGTTCTCCACCTAAGACAGCATTCAAAGCAAAAAACAACCCAGTCCCGGCTTACACACTACATACATACTACAAATGCAGATCAGCTACGCTGTGCAATATCGTGAGCTTTCACTTATTTCCAGGGGGCTTTATTCCATGAGAGGTTGGGAAAAGCTCAAAGTGGATATAACTGCAAAGTCTGGAACAGACTCTCTCTTGCATATGTTGTATAAACTTCTAAATGGCAACTTCTCAATTTCCAGCTTCTAACTAGTTTCCAAAGTGACTGAAACAGAAAAAGAGGCCCAGCCTTGCCCAGAAGGGCCGAGTGAGAAGACCCTGGGGATCCAGAGGGTCACAGGATCTCAACTCTTCATTGTTTACCCTCTGCATAAATACTAAGGGAAAAAACATTTTGCATCTTGTGAAGAGAGTTTAAAAGAACTGTCTTCACCCTCTACCTCCCTACCCACTTCCAAAAATACAATCTACATACACACCACCGTCTCTCTCTCATACACACACACACACACACACACACTCACATAGTGCAATTATCCAAGTATGGCATACTAAAGAATGTGCAGCCTCTATTCCAGAATCCTGCAGAAAACATTTTTACGAACCGATTCACTAAAACACATGTTCCAGGATTTCAAATTAAACAGCGAGCCGGAAATGAGTGGGAGAGCAGGGAAGGTTGGCCTCGGCCCTTCTTGGCTCTGCGGCTGCAATCTGTTTCTCTACCCAAAGTGGACTTTTAGGAAGAGTTCCCAGCAGGGGAGGGCCCCTCAGAGTCTCTTCATCCTTGTGGGGAGCAGCGAAAAGCATATAAAGGGCTGAAGGGGAAGGGCCCCCATGCACAGGATGCCTCAAAACTCCTGGCTCCATCCAGGACCTACTAAGCAATGTCTGTGAAGAAAGCAAGATGCTCATTTTCCATCCTCCTACATCTTCTCCCACCCGCCTCCTCAAACTTACAGAGACTCAGAGAGTGGCAGGCAGGCTGAAAGGGAGCTGTGCCTTAAATCTAACAAAATGAAAAGAGAAGGCAACATAACATTTTTCTTTATTTAGTCAAAAACTTCAAAATGCTCAAACATGAACCCCTGCTATTGAAAGCTCTAAGGATGTCAGCAGAAGCTGAATCTAGGAGATGTGTATCTGGGTGTTCATTGCACAGTCCTTTCAAGTTCTCTTTATTTTTGACATGTTTCATATGAAAAAGGAAACAATTTTAAGTATTTCTGTATTTGTAAAAACAGAGAAGAGAGTAAAGAGTAGAAAGAATACAGGGGCGCCTGGGTGGCTCAGTCAGTTAAGCATCTGCCTTCAGCTCAGGTCATGATCTTGGGGTCCTGGGATCGAGGCCCGCGTCGGGCTCCCTGCTCAGCGAGGAGTCTGCTTCTCCCTCTCTCTCTGCTCCTCCCCTGTTTGTGTGCTCACGTTCTCTCTCTCTCTAATAAATAAATAAAATCTTAAAAAAAAAAAAAGACTAGCAAGAATACAGTCCATGACAAGAAGAGCCAGTTTATTTGGGGAGTACCTTTACTGTCTATGCACGGTGTGTGTCTTCTGTGTGAGTGTGGGCTGTGTGGACTGTGCTTGGTATGTATATGTTGTGTGTGGGGTTTGTGGGGTTTGTTTGGTTGTTGTTATGTGTGTGGTATTCATGTCATCATGTTCTAATTTCAAATCTGTGTATTCAGCACACAAATAACTTTCTTTTCCAGAATAGGACAAAGCAGCTCCAACAGGCAGGCGATTCAACTGTAATGTGGAAAATGCTTTACCTGAGATGCAGACTTTAAAAACATGTCTCTGAAAATATGAATAACAAAACGGGAGACCTAACTTAGTGAAATTAACTCTCTAGGTAGATAATTCCATGGAGCAAAAAGCTTTAAACTGGGTTAGAGTCACAGGTTTCTCTCAAGGGCCAGACGGGGGTACCTAAAACATAGTACGTGTAACAGGATGTTTTCAGCTTCAAGCAGCATGAGGCCTAAATCAGAACAAGGTAAATAACAGGATTTCTCTCACATGACTCCCATGATGTGAAGTCCTAGACAGTTGAGGGCAGGTGGGTCCAGCTGTGGAAACTTTCCCACCTTGCCATCCCCTCAGCATCACACCCTCACTGGTGTTGAGGTGAGGAAAACTTTCCCCAAAGTCTTCACACAACATTGCCTTCAAAACCATCATTCATAAACATCTAACCCTAAATTATGTGCTGGCAAAATGGAGGGAACAACCATGGCATTGTCATGGTCACAGCAGGTACCCATCTATGCAAAGGGGGATGACTTAGACGGAAATATGTCTCTGGGGTTGGGGTTAGGGTTAGTCTTCCCTGCCCTGCATGGCCACCCCAGCTCAATAACAAGATTGGGGGGGTGGGGTTCTTGGAAGGTACCCATCCCTTTGGCTCAGTGGGTCTCCCCATCCCCACTGTAATAGAGCAGCCTAAATAAAGTGTTCAGTGATTTAAAAATCTTGTGTTTCGTTTTTAGAAAGTGTAGTTTAGGGCAGTCTTCAGAAGTAATGCCTGGGCAAGTACTGTTGATCCTTTTTTAAGAACTTCTATCCATTAAATCTATAGCCTAATCTATTTTGATACCCTGACTCTGCATGGGATTCTCTTCAACCAACCACCTCTGCGATTCTCAGGGACACCCCCTGCAGTGAGGCTGGCTTGACACTCTAGGAATTCATCTTCAGACTTCTTTTCCTGCTCAGGCTGACATCCACTCCCTAAGCGCCCGTCCAGGCACCCCGTTAACATGCTGAGATGCTGTCTTACGTGTTTGCTAGGGAGCTACTTCTCCTCTCCTAGGATCGCTTCATACCTCCCCAGAACTGAGCAACCAACGGGTAAATATCTGGCAGAGCACCGCCCCCCACGCTGAGCTCCCAGCACCCCCGTCTCAGAGCTGGGTCTACAACATGGCCCGAATCGGCCCAGAGCTGTTTTTACAGCCGTCAGCTCTGTTACAGCTCCTCTGACAGCAACTCCTCAACCCTCCCAAATGCCTGCTAATGAAACAACCCTTCCTACGGTTCCCTTTCCCAGCCCCTGCCCCACCATCACTCCTCAGGTTCCACAAGACAACTTACCACTCTTCAGGCGAGACTACCTGAAGCGAGGGCCTCACCTCCGCAGAAGGGGCTCCCCCTGGCTACCGGCACTCAGAGCGTATCAAGGATTACAATTCGTTACTTCTTTATTGGTTTCCTCCCTTTACTGTGAATTTCCCTAATTCAAGATGTCTTATTTTCTAATGATGTACCTTATGGCATAATAAGCAAAAATAAAAATAACATTTCACTCCCAAATGAAAACCCTGGATACTGCCCAGGGCATTCTTGCAGACCGCATACAGGTGGTTCCATGTTTTGAACTGCATCCCTGGGAGCTGTTATAAGGACAAAACAAAGCAATATCTGGGGAACTCTATCACAGAACCCGGCACAGACTCGGTCAACAATAGTACCTCTAGTTACAAGGGTTTTTTTGTTTTTTTATTGAGGTAAAACTGACATATAACATTATATTAGTTTCAGGTATACAATAGAATGATTCGATATTTGTACATACTGCAAAATGATCACCACAGTCAGTTTAGTTAACGTCTGACCATCACTTTTTTTTCCTGTCAGAAATTCAGTATCATGAACAACTTTCTCAAATACTTTACTACAACGTTATCTACATGGATGTCCTCTTGGACATATAAGTTGTTTCTACTTCTTTCCCAATACAAATCAGGTTGATTACAATTTTTTTTCAATATAAATAGATGGACACTGTTTTAAGTACATCTTTGTAAAAGGTGAAAGATTTATACGATCTGAAGACAAACCAAAGTACGTCTTCAGGAACGTATCCTACTGTTTCCTCAAGAAACCCTTAAGAGTGTAATATCTTTAAAGCATACACACACTTCGAGAGGTGCTGCCAACTGCCCACATAACCCCTTTAATGGATCCTCACAATCTTGTGAGGTGGGTGCTCACGCTGTCCCAATTTTACAGATGAGAAAAGAGAGGCTCAAGATCACACTGCTGGTAAGCTACAGAGACAGGGTTCACACCCTGAGCCCAGGGCCTTCCCCACACTAGTTCCAGCTTCTCAAATGCAGCAAGTCCTAAAAAGAGCATCCTCCCCTGGAAGCCAGGGAAGGGTGTAGGCCAGAGCAGCGAACCGATGTTCCAGCATTAGGTTACCGCTAATCTGGTGAGCGCCTTCTCAATCCCACGGCAGGCCATATGGGGGCAGCGACGGGCACGGCACTGTCCTGAACGCCTTATGGGTCTTCATTTAATTCTTACAACAAACTCCGCAGTAGGTACTATTAAGAATACCCCTACTTTAAAGAAGGGAAACAGGCAAAGAGCATGTTGGCAGCTTGCCAAAAGTGGCCCGCTAAGAAGTAGGATGTCCGATTCAAACCAAGGTGGTCTGGCTCCAAGCACACCATTTGGCCACTAAGAGACTTCCTACCTTGAGGTTGGAAAAAATACCTGACCTCAGGTAAACATTACCATATCCGCCTGTGTCTCACCATCTTATTTCACAGCCCTGCCCACATGAACCACCTCAGGTTCCTGACCCGGCCTCATTCCTTTCGCTTCCTGTCCCTACTTCTCCTGTCCAGCCATCTCCTCCTCACCTCTACCTGCTGCTCTCCCTCCCATCCACTACCCTTCCACTCACCCATCCTTGTCCCACTTTCTCTTCTGGTCTTTTCCACGCTGCCCCCGGCCCTCACCCAACATTATAGGAAGCCAGAAAAGACGCAAGTAAAAAGAACTAAACTAAAAACTTGGCTCATAAACACACATTACTTCACGTGTCGCCAAAGTCATGTGTTCTTTCTCTTAAAACTATACATTCCTTGAGACTAGAGCCTGAGTTTATAAGCTACCAGTTAACTAATATGCTTCGGGGGGCTTTCTAGTAACCATGCAATGCCAGTTTCCTATTACCAGCATATTGCCTTTTAATCAGTAATTACAGCAGAATATTCGTTTTCTCCAGGTCCAATTTGGCAAGCTTGAGGTATTTTATGTATAACCTTGAGACTTAGTGATTTAAGCAAAGTTTTGTGCATATGTATTATGTAATATAGATTCAAAATAGTCATTGACGATCTCGCCAATTAAGGCATCATTAATTTGGAAAATGTAATGATTTGGACAAGGGTGAGTGAAAATTCAAATTTTCAACAAGCTCCCTCTATTTTTAATCCAGGGTGAACTCAAAAGAAAAATATTTTAGTACTAGGCATTTAACTATTAAGAATTATCTACCATCAGGGGCGCCTGGGTGGCTCAGTCGTTAAGCGTCTGCCTTTGGCTCAGATCATGATCCCAGGGTCCTGGGATCGAGCCCCGCATCCTGCTCGGTGGGAAGCCTGCTTCTCCCTCTCCCACTCCCCCTGCTTGTGTTCCCTCTCTCGCTGTGTCTCTCTCTGTCAAATAAATAAATAAAATCTTTAAAAAAAAAAAGAATTATCTACAATCAAGCCAGCATGTTAATTATAAGTTACCATCATCATGGATGTTTTGATCAGCCCCCTTGAGCTAAATTAGTATTTTTTTTTAAATGTTCTTTTTTTAGGGGCGCCTGGGTGGCTCAGTAGGTTAAGTGTCCAACTCTTGATTTCGGCTCAGGTTGTGATCTCAGGGTTGTGGGATCCAGCCCCAAGTCTGCCTCCACACTCAGCTGGGAGTCAGCTTGAGGATTCTCTCTCTCTCTCTCCCCTCCCTCCCCCACCTCGCCTGGTGGGCATGCGCTCATGTAGGCACGTGCGTGCTCTCTCTCATATAAAAAAATCTTTTTAAAAAAATGTTCTTTTTAATAATCTTTAGGGCAAAGTTTTCATAACTCCATTCTGCCTCTCCCCCAGCTTACATGAACTAACTTATCAATATATGTAACTACATGGTACTCTTCTATCTTGTTTTTCTTTCTACTCAGAATAGAGAGAAACTAAAGAAAGAAATGAGAGCAAGTGAGAATTTTCTAGTCATTTCAACTGACATCACATGGTGAATGTGAGAAATTCGAAGTCTGGTGGCTTGATCCCTGGACTCTGGTCTCAGCCCCAACACCTTTCAGTTGTGGCAAGAACTGAAACTTTGAGAGGCATGGGTCTCAACAGTCACGGTAAAATTGAAATAAGGCTATGTTCTCTTGGGAGGTTCCTACGAATTAAATAAGCTAGTACTTATTAAAAAAAACCAAAAACGGAAATGTTAAATGTTAATAAATGTTTCTACACCCAGAATCTTGGTTTCATTATCCCCATTTTCCAGATGAGATCTGTTCTACAAGCTTATTCAGAGCAAATGAGAACACAGAGCCATGTGCTTTAAAATAAAAAGTGTGGTATGTTAGTAACTGCATAGAAAACCCAGTATGTGAAAGCATACTTAGTTTTAATAATTAACATTTTAATTTAATTTCTAAATGAATTGTTTAGGCTACAAAAGGAATATATGTTTAGTATAATAACACTGTAGCAAGCAGAGTGAAGTTCAGGACTTGCCCATATGGTGCTTTTGTACAAATGGGAATAAGACGCACCCTCTGGGAGGATGTCCCTCCAAGGGCAGCAGGCTGGCCTTCCAACCCCCTGTGCTGTGGCATAAAGTAAAATGCTCAAGTCAGCCTGTCCCTCTTACCCCCTCCCTGAGGCCAAAACAGACTTAATTTTTCAGGGCTTCAATTTCTATGAAAATTTTAGGGTTTTGATTTTCATAAAAATTAAAAGCTAAATATTTAATTTATTTGCTCTTAATCAGGTTTCTATCTTATGGTAGAAATAACACGTACTGAGTGCTGCCAAATATATCTAAAACTAGCCATTACAAGAAAAATACTCCAAAAGTTGTATCGGTATAGAAAATTAATATTGTAGTAGCTTAAATAACTTTTGGGTACTAAAAGTCTTTATTCAGAAAACCAAAAGAAACCTTAAAAAAAAAATAGTACTAAACTGATCAGGTTAGGAAAAAAAAAAGTACGATTTTGGGGTGCCTGACTGGCCCAGTTGGTAGAGCACGTGACCCTTGATTCAGGGTTTTGAGTTTGAGCCCCACACTGAGTGTAGAGATCACTTAAATAAACTTTTAAAAAAAGCATTATATTAAAAAAATAAATCTATAAACCATACACATTGAGATAAAATGACTAATGGGAAAAAATATTTAAAGTTGTCCCTAAACAGACTTAGAGGAGCAAAAGTGATTTTTACTAATCACCTGAATGATTACAGAGGGACAGAAAACTGACATGGACCACTGAGAAAATAATACAAAACGCTGGTGACTTAATTTCATAGGATTAACACTGTAATCACCATCTACCTGATCAAAATCCCTAACGAAGGGTATAAAAAAAAAAATGCCTGCAATCCAGAATCTCCCTTCTTTAATCAGTCTCCTGTTCCACTTACTTCCTACCTACTCCCCCTTCTCTTTTATTAGTCAATATTACAGGTGCGCAGGTCTCCTGGAGAATCTCTCTGCAGGAATAAAAATAAATTGTAAATAATGTGTGTTCAAGTGACAGACCTTGAACTCAGCAAGAAACCAGGTTACTTGGTATCTGTGTGTCCATAAGCCCTATTCCATGTGCCACAGATACATTTCGGAACTCATGAGGACCATGCCCACGAAACATCTCTGAACTGGGGTTTGGTTTTGTGATGGTTGTTTTGTTTGGTTTTAGCCTCATTTTTTTTTTTTTTTAGACTAGAATTTTGGTTTCCAATGAGGAGAAGCATAACTTTAATGGACCCTTACTGTACCCACGATAACTTCAAGAAATTTAGGCAATTAAGGATAACCTTCCTCCCTTAATTATGGTCTAACTGTGGTCAATTAATGAAACCCCTTCCCAACTACCTAAGTATACTTTCAAATTAAAACGAAGCCCGAATTGACAACCCAGGTTAAATGGATTAAAAGATTAAGGCATGGGGAGCCCAGTGCTTTCTCCCTCTCTCCCATTTCAACCACAAACCACCCCAGCCCTTTAATGACTGGAGGAGTCACTGTGAAGGTGCCCAATTACCCATGAATTACACCAACCGTAACCAATTTCAAGATCACAGATCAGACTTTCCCAAAACACAAATCTGCTAATTAAGTTACATGAAAGCCCAACTAAGAGGCAATTTGGATGTGACATTCATTCACCTGAAAGTGGACTGAGAGGCGAAGTGTGAAAGTTCACAATAACAGAGCTACTCCTCATGGTTAGCACCGTGATACACCTGGCTGATCGCAGTTAAAATACGTGGAAGCAGAAAGGGACTAATCTTGATGCAAGCATTTCCAGGAAATAGCAAGAGGATTCCCCCCGCAAACCCATAAACGGCTCACGGGGATCTGCTTCGGCTTGTGAGGCAACCCACAGGCACTTGTCTGCGTTAAGTTGAAACCAGTAAGGAAACAAGTTGAAGGCACCTACACACACAGACCAACACAGCGCACACAGCCCGCCAGCAGTCTCAGTAACTGTATTTTTCTGGATTCTCATCAAAGGAGTGTGGCTTGATTTCAAGGCTTTGCCTGTGAAGCTTCAGTATATGCTGAAATGCTCGTCAATCTTCCCACTTATTTCCCACAAGAAAAAAAAAATCCAGAAGAGAGATACTTGTGTTCCCAACACTTGTGACTATGTGTAAATAGCATAAAGAATTCCCTTGGATAGGTTCTTGCAGATGTGCAAAAAAAAATGATTCAGAAATAAAATCCATGGGACCAAAAGGCCAGGATCAAAGTGTTGGGTCAGAAAATGCATGAGGCTTGCAGCCGCCCCTGGATCTCTGGCAATCCAAAGCTGCCATGGGCCCAGAAGGGCAGTTCTAGGAAACCAAAAATCACCGCCAGTCAATTAGAGCACAGGTATTTCCTAGGAACCCCAAACTTGGGAGAGAGCAGGAAAAGGAGATGGGGATACCCTTACGCGGGCCCACAAAGGAATGAGTGTTACAGCTGGAAAACCCCTGTACTTCAGAATGTGACCTTATTTGGAAATAGGGACTTGCAGACATAATTAGTTAAGATCAGGCCATCATGGAGTAGAGTGGACCTCTCCCATAAGACGACTGCTGTCCCTCTAAGAGGGCCACAAGAGGACATGGAGAAACACCGGGAGGACGCTGTGTGATGACAAAGGCAGAGACCAGAATGATGTAGGTAAGCTGCAAGCCAAGGAACACCAAAGGCTACCAGCAAACCAGCAGAAGCAGAGGCAAGAAAAATTCCCCTACGGGTTTCATAGGGAATATGGCCCTGCTGACACCTTGCGTCCAGACTCCTGGCCTCCAGAGCTGGGAGAGAATAAATTTCTGTTGTTTTAAGCCACCCAGTTTGTGGTACTTTGTTATGGCAGCCCCGGGAAGAGGGAATACATTGCCCTTGAACTTGGGTTTCCTTCTCTTGCCTTCCTCCATCCTGCCCCCTCGGCTGGGAAATACTCCCACGGCACCATGAAAGAGCTGCAGGGAATCCCCAGTGTGTGGTTTGGTTGGGGAAACGCTCTTAAAGTGTCACACGACAGGCTACGCTCTCCTAGGCCCCGGTCTGGACTTCATTCCTTCCCTCCAGCTCCCACCCTGGCCCTGAGCACCACCCTGCTCCCGTCAAGTGTCCGTGACCATGACCGAGGTGGGGGCGGGGGGCGTCGGGAAGGATGGGGAAGTTCCCTTCCCTGTGGGCGGTGCCTGTTCTGCTCCGCCCACCCCAGTTTCTCACAGAATTTTTAGCACACTTCTTTCAGTTTTTACTTCAGTAATATCCTTCCTCATGCCCCCACATCCCCCCTACAGACTCACTCTACACTCTCACTCTCTCACACACACAGCCACGTGCCCAGAGGGAGCGGGGCCAGGAGGCAGAGCTGAGTACACACACCAGCCTGTACTGTGAGTGGCCACGCCCATCCAATAACTGAGACTTTTTGTTACTGGGCCAAGGTTTTCTGCCAGACTCACTTCCCTTATAATGAATGAATTATCCCTGAGAAAGTTCCTCAGTTCTCTCCTGGAAGCTGACCTGCAACGGCCTAACCCACCTGTTTACCAGGCATGCCAGCGCATGGCGGACCCTGATGGGTGGGCACTAAAGCTCAACCTGGAACCCCACCTCCAAGCCCCATAACCATGACAGAGCTCTTTTAGAAAAATTGGATCAACTGGCTGAAACTTGATACCATCTGAAAAGAATATGCAAGTATTCTAGGTTTACTAAAATCCTGGGCCAGTGACAGTGAGCTGTGCTGGAAAAAAAAAAAGCAACCTCTGTCTCCCAACTTCCACCCCACTGTTTTACCAACAAGACTGTTTCTGCTGCTCATTATTTAATCTTCAACCAAGGTGACTTTTGAAATGTTCTTCCTCAGATGCCTTACCCTGGACCAATGATTCTCAAACTTGAGCATGCATCATAATCACCTGGAGGGCTTGTTAAAACAGATCACAGGCCCCTCCCCTGGAGCTTCTGATTCAGTAGGCCTGGGGTGGGCTCTGGGAACTCGTCTAACAGGTTCCCAGGCGGTGCTGATTCTGCTGCTCCCAGGACTCCTTTTTGAGAAACAACTGCCCTAGACCTGTCACTCCTCCCTGAGAACAATCCCCAGGCTGGAGCCGGCAGGCAGCGCTGCAGGCCTTCCCACCGTCCATCCCCTTCTCCCACACAGGGACAGCCTCCGTGGGGTCAGTAAGCGCCACTCCCCGGCGACTGTGTAAACCCTGCTGCCAAGGGTGGGTAGTTCAAGGCGTAGTTCAAGGTAAGCATGGACCATTTTTGTCCTGTGAGATGAAGGGGAGGCCTGCTGAGGGGTGCTCCTGAGAAAGAGGCACAGGATGAAGGTTCTTTGAACCTGCCTTTGGTTGTTCCGGGGGAGGACATGAGGTTGTGAGGCCTCAGGCCTCCTGCAACCTTGAAGGGAGCTGGGCAGCAGTGAGCTAGCAGCAGGACAGACAGTTGGCAGAACCTAGCTGCCTGGTGCTGATGCTCACCGACTGAGTAAACCAGTCCAGAACCACCCAGCCTTGGGGCTTGTTAGGTGACAAAATACATTCTTCATTGTTTGAGCTGGTTGAGTCAGGGTTTTCTGTTACTTGAAGCTGAAAATATCTAATCACAAAGCAAAGCAAACAGGGTAACACATCCATCTGAGGGCTAAAGACAACCTCTCAGCACACATTACAGTGGTATGTGTTGCACAGAGTAATCCTAAAATTCCATATTTATATTTTCCAATCATTTCAAAAGCCATGCAATTGAATGTCAGGGGATAAGCAGTGCTTAGAAAATGATGGGGCACCTAGATGGCTCAGTTGGTTAAGCCTCCAGCTCTTGATTTCTGCTGAGGTCATGATCTCAGGGTCACGGGATCGAGCCCAGCGTAGGGCTCCGAGCTCAGCAAGGAGTCTTCTTGAGATTCTCCCTCTCCCCCTCCCCCTGCTTCTGTGTGTGTGTGCCTGTGTGCATGCACGTGCACTCTCTCTCTCTCAGATAAGTAATTCTTTAAAAAAAAAAAAAAGAATAGAAAATGAAAGAAGCTCTCTAACACACAGTAAAATGTTACTGTACTCAGTCCCAACTCTGGGCCTCTCTTACAAGAAGCATACTCATTTTTTTTTTCAGCGGTTTGCTAGGAACCATATAATATCAGGGCTTACTAAAGAATTCAGTTGCTTCCACCTATCAATCTTAGATTTGGTCTCCTTCTACAGAGAGCAGACTAATTGGGAAAATCATGTTCCAACCTGTATCACTTTATTTTTTAAAATATTTTATTATTTATTTTAGAGAGCACACAAGGGGGGGCGGGCATGGGGGAGGGGCAGAGGGAGAGGGACAAGCAGGATCCCCACCCCCAAGCGGCGGGGAGAGGGAGCTGAAAGCAGACGCTTAACTGACTGAGCCACCCAGGCACCCCCCGTATCACTTTAGATGAAAGTAAACCAGTGTATCTAGAGAGAGGACACCTCAGATTATGTGCCTGTTCTGCCACTTCATAGCTCTGTAATCTTAAACTGTTTTGCTTTTTTGAACCTGTTTCCTCGTCTATAAAATGGAAATTCCTAGTTAACTAAGGACAATGCATGTAAAAGTACTTTGTGAACTATAAAGTATAATACAAGGGAAATTACTTAAATCCAATTTTTTTTTTAAAGATTTTATTTATTTATTTGAGAGAGCGAGAATGAGACAGAGAGAGCATGAGAGGGGGGAGGGTCAGAGAGAGAAGCAGACTCCCCGCCAAGCGGGGAGTCCGATGTGGGACTCGATCCTAGGACTCCAGGATCATGACCTGAGCCGAAGGCAGTTGTTTAACGAACTGAGCCACCCAGGCGCCCACTTAAATCCAATTTTTAATGGATTAACTGAATTAGCAAAGCCTGCTTTTAAGAGCTATAGATCAATCATGATCCCAGAGGAATTACTTCACCAAAGCTTCATACTACATATAACTGCCATAACTATTAAATGGGACAATGGATTGTTATTCAAACTGGACTTCACTTATTATCAATAATTTAGTGGCAGCTAAAGGAACCAACAGCCACAAGTACAACCCGAAAACTTAACGATGTACAAGGCATAACATCAACATGAATTATCTACTATGTACATCTGCACAAAGGTCAACATGAGAGGCCACACACAATGTCTGTGTTTCTACTGAAGCTGTTCTCTGGGAACTACCTTCAAATGCAGCAGTGGGTTTCTCTGGACATTTCACAGGTGGCAAATCATCTTTCCTACAGAAGAAGTTTAGGGTTTTTTTGGGGGGTGCGGTGAAGTTCTTCTGATGTTTAAAAAAATTACCGAAGTATAGTTGATATTTTAGTTTCAGGTGTACAACACAGTGACTCCGCAATTCTCTATGTTACTCATTGTCCACCAAAATAAGTATAGTCCCCATCTGTCAACGTATAATAGTATTACAATATTATTGACTATATTCCCTGTGCTATACTTTTCATCTCCATGACTTATTTTGTAACTGGAAGTTTGTACCTCTTAATCCCATTCACCTATTTTACCTATCCCCCATCCCACACCCCTCTGGCAACCACCAGTTTGTTCTCGGTAATTAAGAGTCTAGTTTTCTCATTATTCACTTGTTTTGTGTTTTAGATTCCACATATAAGAGAGATCATAATGTATTCATCTTTCTCTATCTGAATTATTTCACTTAGCATAATACCTTCTAGGTCCTTCCATGTTGTCACATATGGAAAGATTTCATTCTTATTTATGGCTGAAAAATATTCCATTTTATATATGTGTATATGTATATATGACCTCTTTATTCATTCATCTATTAATGGAACACTTGGGTTACTTCCATATCCTGGCTATTGTAAGTAACACTGCAACAAACATAGGGGTGGATATATCTTTTCAAATTAGTGTTTTCTTTTTTTTTTTTTTAAGATTTTATTTATTTATTTGAGAGAGAGAATGAGATAGAGCATGAGAGGGGGGAGGGTCAGAGGGAGAAGCAGACTCCCTGCTGAACAGGGAGCCCAATGCGGGACTCGATCCCGGGACTCCAAGATCATGACCTGAGCCGAAGGCAGTCACTTAACCAACTGAGCCACCCAGGCGCCCTCAAATTAGTGTTTTCATTTTCTTGGGTAAAAATCCAGTACTGGAATTACTGAATCATACGGTATTTCTAATTTTAATTTTTTGAGGAACCTTCATATTCTTTTCCACAGTAACTGTACCAGTTTGCATTCCCATCAACAGTGCACGAGGGTTCCTTTTTCTCCACATCTTCACCAACACTTGTTGTTTCTTGTGTTTCTGATTTTAGCCATTCTGACAAGTGTGAGGTGGATCTTATTGTGGTTTTGATTTGTATTTTCCTGATAAGTGATGTAGAGCATCTTTCATGTACCTCTTGGCCATCTGTATGGAAAAATGTCTATTCATGTCTGCTGCCCACTTTTTGATTGGATTATTCATTTTGGGGGTATTGAGTTGTGTAAGTTCTTTATATATTTTGGATACTAACCCTTTATCAGATATGTCATTTGCAAATATCCCCTCCCATCCCATAGATTGCCTTTTTGTTTTGGTCATGGTTTCCTTTACTGTGCAGAAGCTTTTTAGTTTGGTGTAGTCCCAATAGTTATATTAATAGATAATGTTTAGTTTTAGCCCAAGAGCCACATGCCTTCCAGAGCCATGTCTTCTGACTGAAAGATCTGAAAAACTGGGTAAACACAACAGGAATTGGCCATGAGGGAAAAAAGCATGTATGGCACGAAAACCATGTCTCTCCAACTGGGATGTGTATGTGTGTAGAAGAGAAAATAATGCCATGAGGTAAAAAGACAATCTTCCCAAAACGTACGTTTTACTAAAAGATCTTTGGAGGAAAAAAAGGGAACAACCATGAGTAATTTTAAAGTGACTTAAAATTCTCAATAAATTAAAAATGTGGGGTTTTTTTTAATTTCAAAGAATTTTCATGTTCATAGCAGACTTTTTAAAACTACATCCCCACTACTTGGGGAGGGGGGACTGGGAAAGGGCCACAATAAACAAACAAGACTTTCCCTGTATCCTTCATAAATGAGTCTGCAAAGGCCATTCAGAAGCAATGGTTCCCAAACCATCTTTCACTACATCTGTGAACTACTGTCTAGACGACCCTAGTTAATTATTCGTGACGTGGCACCATTCTTTTGTTACATTTCCTGGGGTGGGGGTGGGAGTCACTATTATTCTAGAGGCATGTTTCATATGTGGAAGACTGCAACAACAAAAGAATAATTTGATGACAATTCATTTAAAACTAGAGTAACAAGCTCCCGGGAGACCCTATTATTTTCATACTCATGTTCCTAGACAGAGAATACTGCCTTGGGAAATTATATTTCTCCTCTGAACCTTGAAATCCCAAGCTCTGTTGTCACCCTCTTAAGCAATATGAAGTTTGGGGTCACAACACATCCAGAATGCCTCCACAGAATCGACTGATACTGCTGCCAATCTATTGGGATCCATCTGAAAAGTACTTTTATTTCTCATCAGCCCACCATGACAAGTAAAGAGCAACCCAAAGCATAATTCTCCCTGCGTAAAAGAAGCCCAAGACAACCACAATGTCAGCTCATCTCTAACCATACAGCGATAAGCTTTCTGGAAGACAGAAGTTAGGTTCCCAATGGCAAAACACCCAAGTCTCTCTCTTGCTCACAGTGTAAGTTCACTCTGGTCTGAAATAAGCTCCTTACAAATCTTTTATATACTTTTTAATAACCATGTTGTCATTTCCATGGGCAAGTCTTCCTGGGCTGTTGAATCTGCCTAGCTCTTACTTCAGGATGCACACCTGACTGAAGACTCCAGATACCTGACTGTGAAATATTTGTGATGAGTAGCTCAGACACTTGTGAAGCCAGCTGAGAGTCAGACTTCAAGTGCTGATTTAAGACACTTCTCCTAAAGGCAAGCCCTAGTCTAAGGTAACGAACACCAAGTTTCTGGCACTGGATATGGCACGTTTAGGGACCACACCCAGGCTCTCCAGACTTCATTTCTACTTCTATTGTTACGGGACTATGAACATTAATGAAATGTTTTGCTTATTTTTAATCTAGATTAACCCTTCAAAATATACCTGGAATTATTAAAATTGGTTCAAATATCTTTTTCAATATAAAGATATAAATTAGCACAAGCCTAATCACTCCAAAGTCTAAAAAAAATAAATCTAGGGGAAGTAATAATTTCAACAAAAATCAGAATTAGGATACTGATCCTATTATACTATTTTTCTAATTAATTCCAATTGAGGGCTAAATAGTTATATAAATAAGTCTCAAAAGCTTTGCTAAAAATTTCACAATCTAAAAAAAAACAAAAAGGTTTTTGTGACTTGAAAACAATTTTAATATATACCAAGAACCCTGCTGAAAAGCTTGTATTCTAAGAATATCTAAATTAGCACATCTATTACAGTCAAAGAAAATTTACTTTAGACTGTTACGGCCATGAAGACCATGACTGAACGCATTCATTCTGCAACCCTCCCAGGGCCCACATGACTCTGTAGAAGGTACCACGGGGCACACACTGATAGAACCAATAACCCATTCTCTTTAAAAACACACCAACTGCAATGACCTAATTTAAAAACCACAGCCTCTGATACCAATACCACTGCTTTGATTTCAATGGCAAATATGGTTTGTGGGCTTGGATATGAAGAACATGTGAAACATTACAAGTTATCAACTTAAAAGACTTAAATTTATATTGGGAGCTTGCATCCCTTCATTGAGCAGTTCTTCACCTAGGTGTTAGGTACTGGGTTGGGTGCTAAGGAACCAGTCGAATGAGACTCAGGACAATCCTGAGACAGGCGATTTTATACAGAGATATGCCCTGTATTAGAGGTGCCATGGTGCTCTACGGAGTTGGTCAGGTAAGGGGTTTAGCCAGAGAGAAGAAGAGTCCCAAGGTATATGAGCCTAGGTGAAAGAGGGGAAGGGAGAAGCAGGGGCAGGAAGGCTGAAGAAGTGAGCAGGGCATAGATCACAAAAGGCCTTCTAGGCCATGCTCGGAGGTCTGCACTTCCTCACGAAGGCAAGGTTGTGTGTAGGAGGAATGACAGGAAAGGAGGTATTACTGAGATACATTACTCAGGGAGAAAGGTGGAGAACAGGCTCGGGTGGCTACAGAATGGAGGTGGCAGACCATCGGAAGAAGATCCAGCCACAGCTGGTCGTCTACGGGTGGGGAGTAGGAAGGAATCCAGGGGGGGCATCCTGGTTTCTGGCCTGTATAAATGAATGCATGGGGCAGCAGCTGGGGAGGGCTGAGAAGGAACTGAGCCTGAGAGCTCAGTAAGTTAGCAGCACCCGAAAGCTAAAAGGAGCTCTCTGTGGGCAACTGGAGAGGTGAGACCCCTGGCTAGAAGGTACAATCTAAGTTCAAGTTCTTTCTATACAGATAAAGACCCAAGAGAACAGGTGAGATCACCTCGGGGAAATGGCAGATGGGAAAAGAACAATGCCCACAAGGGAACCCTGGGGAGGCACACTCAGGTTAAAAAGCTAAGATTTTGTCAACAGGTGAGGAACTTGGGGGTTGTCCTGAAAAAAACAGCTTCCAACTTCTAAAGGAGAACAAAGAAAAGTGAAAAGCAGTTCCATTCCCTGTGCGGGCTCTGAAATCCCCTTCACTGCCAAAAGGAAGTTTCCCCTAGCGATTAAGTCATTTTTGTCTGCAATTATCTCTTTCAGTATGTTGCTGAAAGGTTAACAAGACTTTCTTCATGTTCTGACTCTTAGGACCGGCCTTTAACTGATGTAAACGGATTCAGGAGAACACAGTTTGCTGCTGTTAACTGATCATATAAAAGCACATTAAAAAAAAAAAAAACACAACACAATGACAACTCCCACTGACACTGTACCTGGCCAGTCGGTATTTACCACTTTTATGTAACCATTTTTAAACGCTGATGTACTATACTGTTCACTTTGCCATTGCTCACACTTCTCCCATTCTAACAAATGTACGCCAGCAAGGCTTATGGGAGCAATGTACAGAGAGCCAGATGAGCTTCCCAGAGAGCATTCATTTCCAGCAAGAGCTGAAGTCCGCTCTCACTGGTTCTCATCGCTGAGTCCCAAATGCAATCTCTCACTCTCAGTGAAGGAACAGATTACTGCTGATATTTGAGAACCCCCGGGAGAAAAACGGGGACGCAGACGCAAGAGGGGAGAAAGTCTTTCAAATATTGCTTTCCTGGCTTTCAACCAAATACAATTACATAGCATTCATAGAAGATTAAGTCAAGTTAATACAAACAAAATCTTCAGCAAGGCCAATTTCCCTGAAAGCTTTCCCAAACTGTGTTTGAGATCATAGGCTGGCGACTCCAGAACCCTCCACCCCAGGATTAATGGTGGTCTGCTTCCGGGCCCCGCCCTGGGCAGTCTGCAGACTGAGACACAGAGCCCTCTTCAGATCTAGATTCTCACCAGGGATAGATGTCAGTGCCACACACCTTTCCTGGGACATCCTGAAACTCTATTTTATGGTCATATCAATCTGGAGTCCCAAGGTGCTCCTCTAGATGGGTGCTCTCAGAGACGAGGCACTCGTGGTGTAGAATTCCTAAGCACTGGCTCTACTGACTTCAAGTCCTATTTTTCAAGGAAGGTTGGCATGGTGGGGTAGTAATTAAAATGAAAATCACAAAAATGTTTAAAAACATGTAAACAGGTAGTAGTAACTTCACAGGTAAGATTTAGGGTAAAGGACATTAAACTAGCAGGGCAAATCTAATATCAGATTATAGTCCAAAGCATAAAATAAATATCTGTACGTCCAGACTGATATAAATAAATGACTGAATAAATAAATGAGGGAAAATAAACAAATCTCCCATACAGAAGAATTCCAAATAATCTGTGTAGGTGGAGCTTAGTTCCACTTAATGACTTGCCTCCAAAGAGGGTAGCATGGACAGAGGTGAAAAAGCCAGGTGATCAAGGTCAATATCAAAGTGATAAGCCATGTTGACAGCAGATATCCTTGATATGTGGTGAGAATACCAATTTAGAGCTGTGGTCTTCCTCCCCAAGAACCCGTAACCCCAATCTGACCAGGAGGAAAAACATCAGGCAGCCCCAAACAGAGGGACATTTTACAAAATACCTAAGCGTTACTCCTCAAAACAGTTAAGATTTCACAAACAACTCGACAAACTGTCACAACCAAATGGGTCCTAAGGAGACATGAGAACTAAAAGTAATGTGGTATCCTGGATGGGATCCTGGACAGAAAAATGACATCAGGGAAAAACAAGTGAAGTTCAGATAGTGTGGAGTTTAGTTCATGGTAACGAACCAACGTTGGTTTCTTAGTTGTAACAGATGTGCCAGCATAATGGAAGATGTTAACAGTTGGGGAAAGTGCGAGCGGGCTCTATGAGAACTCTCTGTACCATCTTTACAGCTTTTCTGTACATCTAAACATATTCTGAAACAAAAGCTCTACTTTAACTGTAGCAAGACGTTATATGAGCTTTGGAGTTATTAAAATTTTCATTTAAAAAAATTCCCAACGGTGCAGTAAAGGTGAATGAATACTAAGTACTTAGGTGATTCATTTACCTATCACAGGACATTACACTTACAGAGAGAATTCTTGGAAAGAGCTCCAGAACCTACATTTTCAGGAAATGGACACAAAGAAAATTCTCTAATAGCACCATCCAACCCGTGTCATGATCTAGTCTTTACACATAAGGAACAAATCCCAAGGGGGAAAAAAAAATGCCAGAAGAAACAGAGGAAGAGGCCTGGACACCAAGTTAAAAGGAAAGCAACTAGGGATAATGTAACAGCAAAATACTGGAATATTTAATATTGAGAAGATTAAAATTATATAAATCAGCGCTGATCAAAATGGGAATCATGATTAAGAAATTTAAATATCAATCCAGTAGTGGCAAGCAGCATTTTTTTTTTTTAATAAAATAAGATGAACTAGAAAAGTTCTGTGGATGGATAGTAGGGACTGGTTGCACAGCAATGTGGATGTATTCAATGCCACAGAACTGTACGTTTAAAAATGGTTTAAATGACAAATGTTACGTATATTTTACAATAAAAAAATGAAATAGAAAAGAGTGTGTCGGGAGCCTGGGTGGCTCAGTTGGTCAAGCGACTGCCTTCGGCTCAGGTCATGATCCTGGAGTCCCGGAATCGAGTCCCGCATCGGGCTCCCTGCTCGGCAGGGAGTCTGCTTCTCCCTCTGACCCTCCTCCCTCTCATGCTCTCTCTCTATCTCATTCTCTCTCAAATAAATAAATAAAATCTTTAAAAAAAAAAAAAGAAAAGAGTGTGTCACAGGTAGTACAGGTAAGCACCATTTTATAAATAAATAAAGCATGCATACATATTCATACATCCATATATATGTCTATGGGCAGGTAGGCAAGCATCATATAAAATGTCTCCCTTACCATGAGTCACTGTTAAAAAGTTTGAAAGCCACTGTGCTAAATCACGGCTGCCATTCTGCCTCCCCACACACCTTCACTAACAATCTGACACTAGGTCAAAAGACCCATGGGGATAAAATCTACTAATACCTTTAAGTCTGACAGAAAACAGAGGAAAAGAAACTAGTTCTGACTGATGAGAAAAGGAGAGAACGCACCAATCTACAGAAGAGAACAAAGGCTAAGGTGAGCATCAAGGCTGTCGACAGGCTGGACACACCCAGCCCTGGAGGCCTCTCGGCGGGGCTCACAGCGCCATGGCCACAGGGACGAGTCATATCAAGTCTGACATTCCTATGAGACAACCAACCAGAGTTCCTGATTTCCCTCCCTTACTTCCTTTCCCATCTCAGTTGTCATCCTTCAGATGCTCAAGCCAAATTCTAGAAGCCCTCCATGACTGACTTCTCTTCCCGATTCAGCAACTAATGAATCTGCTCCACCCCCAAAATTCATCTCAGAACTTCCCGTCCCCTGTCCCTTCATCCCCACTCCCACCAGCCTCGTCTGAACCACCACCAGCAATCCTCACCTCATCTTGCTCCCTCCCATACACTCCAACAGAGGACTGTGACAAACTCTGAACTCTGCCTCATATATTTATCCCACATTTAAAATTTTATACAATGAATTTAAATGGCTACAAAGAGTATAATTTCTGGCATATTATAAATGATGGCATTTTTAAATAAAACTCACAATCACTTTTTAAAATATATTCAATGGAATCTAAATACTACTGCAATGAAATCTGCCATCATTCATTTTTTTAAGTAATCTCTACACCCAACATAGGGTTCCGACTCATGACCCCAAGCTCAAGAATCGCATGCTGTACCACCTGAGCCTGCCAGGTGCCTGATCATCATCCGTTTTTTTAAACACACCAATATGCGTTCTTGTATTGCTGGATATTCCCTCCAAGGATTTTAACCTAATACATACATCATTATGTTCAAAGCCTTTTGCAACAAAACTATGGGTTTCAACCGAAATGTTAGGCTTTTAAAAAAATTTCCTGTGACCACAGGGTTTAAGTGTTAAATATTTTTTTCTTCTGAATTGAGTTATCATTATAATTTTCATCAGTATACAACTGATCAACAAATTTTATAAATTTTGATAGGTGATTAAACTTAAGGAGACAAATTTACTGAAAATGCATTCTTTAACGAAATGGATGAAAGTGTCTTGCCCCACATCATTGATTCATGTGACAATAATTTTCCTGTCCACTTTTTTTTTTTAAATGTAAGCACTGAAAAAGCTTGTTCACAACAACGGATGTGAATGGAAGGAGCATTGTTATAGTACCGTCCCTATATTCTCTAAACTCCCTCATTGTTTATCCAAAAAGCATAGTGATCTATCATTGAAAATGACTTTTGATGATCTATCAACTGCCAATTTGATTATGCCCTTCAATTTTGTGGAAAGATTTGAAAACCACCAGAGTTACAAAAGAATTTGTTAACCAATCAGAGTTAATCGCTTCTCCTGACCAATGCCAGTATTTCAAATCAAACCTCTGTTTGCCCAAGATGGAGCACACAGTAAGATGGGGGCAGGGTAAGAAGTATGCCTTTCTTCTATAAAGTGGAAAAGAGAGATTACAAAAGAAGAAGTGGAAAAGGATAACTTGCAACCTCAGACAGATCTGTTGCAGGAGACTATATGGACAGTGGGATCTAAAAGCTGATTCTCGGGACGCCTGGGTGGCTCAGTCGGTTAAGCGTCTGCCTTTGGCTCAGGTCATGATCCCAGGGTCCTGGGATCGAGCCCCGCATCGGGCTCCCTGCTCAGCGGGAAGCCTGCTTCTCCCTCTCCCTCGCCTGCCGCTCCCCCTGCTTGCTCTCTTGCAAATAAATAAATAAAATCTTTAAAACAAACAAACAAACAAATAAAAGCTGATTCTCTGAAAGTTATCCCTGTGCCCAGGTACCACTCAGAGTCTCCATGTACCTCCAAGGGACCAGACATCCCAGTCTGACGAGTGATGGAGACTGCCCCATGACCAAAGTATCCTTTTTTTTTTTTTTTTTTAAGGATTTTATTTATCCATTCGAGAGAAAGAGAGAGAGACAGAGAGAGAGCACAAGCAGGGGGAGGGACAGAGGGAGAGGGAGAAGCAGGCTCCCCGCTAAGCAAGGAGCCCGATGTGGGACTTGATCTCAGGACCCTGGAAACATGACCCAAGCTGAAGGCAGACACTTAACCGACTGTGCCCGGCAGGCACCCCAAAAGTATTCTCTTAAAAATGTAGTTTACACCTTTCGATTTGTTAGCCCCTGCTTTAAATCCTTTAAAAAATCATATCACCCTTAAAAAAATAAAACCCAACCTCCTTGCTGTGGTTTCTAAGGTCCTACCTTACCTCACGATCCCACAAACCACACTGGCCTTCTCCACGTTCCTGGGATGTTACCAGTGCTTCCCGCCTCAGGGCCTTTGCACCAGCCACTCCCTCTGCCCAGAGCACTCTCCCTCTGTTTGCTGTGTGGCTATTCCTCCACATCCTCCAGACTCAAATGTCACTTGCTAAGAGGGGCCCTGCCTGACCACCCCATCTTCCTCACTATTCTATACCACAGCAATCTCATTGTTGATAGTTATAATCACAGCCATTTTGTTTTATTTACAGTAATGTCTGACTCCACCACTACATGCAACACAGGTTTGGTTGAATATTTTATGCCCAGCACCCAGCACTGTGCCTGATGCTCAATAGCTATTTGTGAGCAAGAGGAACAGCATAAGTGTGCCGTGGAAAAGGCAAAGTTGAGGATGGGGGAGGGGGAGATATTTCTAACAGCTTTCTGTACAACCTTATTTTAAAACAAAGACATTTTAATTATTAGAGAGTACAGATACCCCAACGCCAAAGAGCAAGGTATATCACTGATCTATTAAACACATAAACATAAACGTACATATACCAAGACTTCAGATAGCATCCAAAGTGGGCAGCAATGTTCAGCATGCAGGTATTTGCTCCTGTTGTTTTTCTTACCTCTGTTCTTGAGAATGCTCCTCCATATTCTCTTCAGAATCACCCTATTGATAAAAACAAAAAAAACCCAAAAAACAAAAAACATGATTTAACAGTTATTTCAAAAGAACACAAAATCTACAAAAGAAACAGTTCTTAAATTTCACACGGATGATGAATTTGTAACGGATGTCTAAAATTAGTGCCTGCGAGCACCTGGGTGGCTCAGCCGGTCAAGCGTCCGGCTCTTGATTTCGGCTCAGGTAGTGATCTCAGGGTCATGAGATCCAGTCCCACATCAGGCTCCATGCTCAGCATGGAGTCTGCTTGAGATTTTCTCTCTCTTTCCCCCTCCGCTTCTCCCCCCTTTCACATTCTCTCTCAATAAATAAATAAAATCTTTAAAAAAATAAAAATAATAAAATAGTGCCTGATACACAGCAGGCATTCAGTGAATATTTATTGAAAGAATGACTCTCCTAAAAACCATAAATTGCCAAGTGATCCCTTAGATAGTGTAAGTCAAGATTCTCCCTGCTTGGGCGCCTGGGGTGGCTCAGTCGTTAAGCGTCTGCCTTCAGCTCAGGTCATGATCTCAGGGTCCTGGGATCGAGTCCCACATCCGGCTCCCTGCTCCGCAGGAAGCCTGCTTCTCCCTCTCCCACCCCCCCGCTTGTGTTCCTGTTCTCGCTATGTCTTTCTCTGTCAAATAAATAAATAAAATCTTAAAAAAAAAAAAAAAGATTCTCCCTGCTTAAAGCCATGACCCAAACATAATCTCAAAACTAGTTTGACATCTCTTCTCTCCAAGTGCCTTTTTTTAACATTTAACTTTAATCACACAAAATAAAGTTTAATGATAATATAGAAAATGGATTGATTAGCTCAGAATCCCCTACATGGATACCTGATATACTGTGACATTAACATAAAAAGGCTGACCAATTTTATAAATGGCATAAACATCACACTCAAAAGCATTTCCAAAATCCTCTCCCAGACTTACCAGGCCAAAATCTGACCACGTGTCATGTACCAGGAGGGTAAGAAGAAAAGTCACTTGAAATAGAAACAAAAGGGCAGATCCGATTAAATACTACACGTATTTGCCTGACAGACACAATCTTGACCATTCTTTCCCGAAGCTCGCCACTGTTGAGTTCAGGAATACCGAGCCTCCCTGGTCCTCCGGCTTCTCTCTCACCCTTGCTCTCGGCACTTAACTGCCTCTCTGCACCCCGTCTTCCTCCTTGTCACTGCCAGTCCTCCTGGGCCCAGACTCCCTACACCAATTCCCTCAGAATGTTGACCCACGCTTATCACCATGGGGCTCAAATCCCTACGGCCAGCCCCAACTCCTCACTCAGTCACATGTGTAGATACTCAGGGAATGCCTACCTCTCCTGAGAGCAAGACTCCTGCAGCTTTGGTGAGTCCGGCGCCATGCGGTGGCCAGCACAGGGCAGGTACTCCACGATACCCGTAGGATGACTTCACTTACAGCTCCAGCCCTACCGGCAAATGCCTCCAGCACATACGCATTGTGTCTCCCCCAACACTGACTTATCAACATCAGGGGCCCCTGCCAAGTGGTTTCTGTTCTAACCAGCCTCCCTCTGTCAAGGATACCATCACACTCCTTGACCCATGGACAAACCTTACGATCATCCTGTACTGCTCTCCTTCCTTCACCTCCAGCCATAATGACCCACTCACTCAACTGAACTACGGTACAGACCTGTGCTTTCTTTTCCATCCCTTCTGCCAGCAAAGCAGCCCATAGCATCAGTACCCCAGGCCTCCATTACCAGCACAGACAGGGCTTTTCGCTCTGTTTAAGACTGCTGCCTCCAATCCACCCCTTGTGTCTCTGCAAGACCAATTTTCTGCAACATCAGTCACGACTTACCACCCACTTGGTATGGACCCAGCATCCAGTGTCCTATTAATCTCTGCTCAAGAGCCTACCACCATCCCTAACTGCTACTCAGATGTACTCTAAGCTCCTTAACCTGGAACTGGGCAACTGTCAAATGCCCTTGACATACCCATCCCAATCTCTACAGCCACACTTCATCAGGAGCTCTGGACCCCCATTTAAAACATCAGCTTAAAAACACTGTCACTCAAATAAGGATCTAGAGGAGGTCCCATTCACACCCTTGCTAATGCGGGTCTCTAAGCGGCCCTCCCAGTCCTAAGCCTTAACAGACTCTGCCAATACACAGTGTTCCTCCTCTCTCCTCTCAGTTCCTACATTTCAGCACTTGAATGTTATCTCAGGGTATTACCAGCCTTATCTCCCCGACACCAAAGGGCCGGAGCCAAATCCTATAATTTCCCTACCCCACCCCCTTGGCAGTGCCTCAGGGCCCTTGCACTAGCTATTCTAAATCTCTCATGGCTTTCGAGGGTTGGCTCAAATGTCAAATTGAGGCCTTCTCAAAGGGCCTTCAACTTGTTAACTTAAAACTCCAGCTTGTTTACTTCAACTTGTTAACTTAAAACTCCAGCTCCCACCACCTGAATCTTCCACTGGTCTGCCACCATATAGCACCCATGCCTTTCTAACAGACGAAAGAACTTACAATGTGTTCTACTTATTTACCATCTATATGCCTCCATTAGACTGCGAGCTCCATCAGGGCAGTGGTTTTGGCTTTTGTTGGACCTGACATCCACAGCACCTAGACCAGTGCTTGGCCCACAGTACACGCTCAATAAATGTCTGCAGAGCCAAGGACAGTCTAGCTGTTTCTCACACCTCTTAGAATGGCTAATATCAAAAAGAAAAGAAATAAAACAAGTGCTGGCGAGGATGTGGAGAAAAAGGAACCTCGTCCACTGTTGGTGGGAATGCAAACTGGTGCGACCACTCTGGAAAACAGTATGGAGGTTCCTCAAAAAGTTAAAAATTGATTTAACAATTCCACTTCTGGGTGTTTATCTGAAGAAACCAAAAACACGAATTCAAAAAAATATCTGCACCCCCATAGCAGCATTATTTACAACAGCCAAGATATGTAAACAACCTAAGTGTCCATTGACAGATGAATGGATAAGGACGTGGTTATGTATGTATGTGCATATATATGTGTACATATATATATATATATATATATATATATATATATAATGAAATACTATTCAGCCATAAAAAATGAAATCTCACTGTTTGCAACAACATGGATGAACCCTTAGGGCATTATGCTAAGTGAAATAAGTCAAACAGAGAAAGACAAATACCTATGGTCGCTCTCAAATACAGAATTTAAAAAACAAAAACAAAAGCAGGGGCGCCTGGGTGGCTCAATCAGTTGAGCTTCCGACTCTTGGTTTCAGCTCAGATCATGATCCCAGGTCGTGGGATCGAGCCCTGGTGCTAGCATGGACTCTGCTTCAGATTCTCTCTCTCTCCCTCTGCCCCTCCCCCTGCTCGCGCTCTAAAATAAATAAATAAATAAAATACTTTAAAAACAAATACCAAGTTCAAAGATACAGAGAATAGACTGGTGACTACTGGGGAGCCAAGGGGGGTGGGGAGGCAAAATGGGTGAAGTTGATCAAAAGGTACGAACTTCCAGTTATAAAATAAGTACATAAGTCCTGGGGACATAATGTACAGCATGCGACCAGTGAGTAATACTGTACTGCAAATTTGAAAGTTACTGAGAGTAAATCTTAAAAGTTCTTATCATAAGCCAAAAAATTTTTTTTGTAACCATGTATATGGTGACAGATGGAAACTAGACTTACTGTTAGGCTGTACACCTGAAAGTAATATAATGTTATACGTCAATTATGCCTCGATAAAAAAAATTTTAAGCAAAAATTTCAAAAATACTAGTGGATATGCCCATTTTTAAAAACGTCATGAAGCAAATTTTTCTAACTCAAAACAGAACATGAAGGTATCTCCCTCAGACCCGGGAACTTTACCACCACAATACTTCCCTGGTGAGACTGCTAAAACACATACAGTGACATAGTGGCCAAGAGCATGGGCTTTGAAGCTCAACGCCTCCTGGGTTCAAATCATACCAGTGCCACATTCCTTCAGCCTTGGGCAGATTATTTAATGACTCTGTGCCTCAGTTTCCTCATCTGTAAAGTCAGGTCATAACACTTCACAGTTTGAAGTGTATTAACATGAGTAATAATAACTCATAAAGTGCTTAAACAATGCCAGTAATACTCAACTCATGTTAGGTATTATTTTTTAAGTTGATAGTGGAAGTAGATTAAACCAAAAATAAATCTCTATGACAAAAAAGATTTCCAAATACCAGTCAGTGATTCACTGACAGGAGCAAGATGCTCTTAAATAACACAGGAGCTGAGACAATAAAGAATTCAGATACTCAATGTACTATTTCCTGTTTCACTTTCTACCAGTTTCCGTTACCTATACCCTCAGACTTAAGGGGGTAAGACACGAGATTTTTAAAAGCAGAGACTTTCTTATTTATAATCACTGTATCCCAGGGGCCTAACTGGGTCAGGCCCATGCTAAGTGTCTGCTAGATGAACAAACATGGCCAGAAAAGCACTAAGCCTAGCACCCCAAACCAGACCAACATGATTCTCCATCAAGTAACAGCTGCTCCTACTCAGCACCAATGTCAGTGTCCCAAATCTAACCCGGGGTGTTAGGAGGGAGGCTTCTCATCTCAGCAAAGTCTGAATGGATTAGAAGAACAAATTCTAGATTGCCCTTCTTGCTGCTAGAACTCACACCAAAAAAAAAACCCAAAACCCGAAAACAATAATAGGAAATCAACACTTCAGGCACTCTGCCAGCCATCTTTGAAAATAATCTCGTAAACAGGACAAGACACTGAGGGCTGCCTCTCCTCCCCCAGGAAGAACTCGTGGGCCAGCTACTCAAGGCCTCCTGTATGCAGAACGGTGTGGCCACAATGGGACCACCGAGCTTAGAAGCCCAAACTCTCTCACAGGGAACCCAGTTAGGGCAAGAAGGCACAGGCAAGGCAAAGAAAAAAATCCAGACACTCAAGAAACTCAGAGAGAGAAAAATGACAACAGTGCCACTGCTGAGTTAGAAGTCTGGACGCACTGGCTCTCTGGGAACAGCAGGGAGATAGCATTTGTACTTTCATTCAGCAGATACATGTGGGGCCTGCTGGAGCGAGCATCCCAGAGCATCCCAGAGGACTGACTGGAGCGACACACGAGGTCAGGAAGGCCCCGAGAGCCAGAGCAGGTCAAGGGGATCACAGAAGGGTTTTTACCCTCAAGGCGAATTGAGAAGGTACACAGAGCAGTATCTTGCACACACTCCATCACTTCTTGATAATAAGCTAATGAAAACATTTGTTTGGTTCCCAAACATCACCACTTTGTACTGAAGGATGGGTGAAGTCAAGTCAGAAGAGAGGAAAAATTCTGTTAATCTAAGAATAAAATCACATGGGTTTTTTTCTTCCTTCTCATTATCATCATGGAAGAGTGTTTTCTGTTCCCACACCAAATATCTTACCACGTAAAACAGCACATAACAAAAAAATGTAAGTAACAAAACATATCTATACAACCGTAGAGCATCTAATAGTACTGAGTTCTCTGCACTGGTTCAACCCCTTCAAAGCAGGAAAGCTGTCCCATGCCCTCCAGTGACCAAATCTAGTAGTCAGCTGAGAAGTACACCAAAATAATAGGTAACATACATGAAGTGCTTACTAAGTTCAAGATACTTCAAGCACTGCTGATCTCAGAGGATTACCCCCATTTTGCGGATGAAGAAGCTGAGAAAAGGGATGGAACCGGGAGTCAAATCCTGGAAGCCTATCCAGAGGGTCTGGAAGATTATAAAAATTCAATTATTGTATTTGGTTTTACTAATGATGCATTTTTCTAGTCCTTGATCACTTAAAGACCCATTAGAAAAAGAAAAAAAAAAAGAAGACCCAATCACCAGAAAACATTTCCAAAATAAATAACTGTATAAATACTTCATGGTGACAAATGTTAATATTCGATTTTTTAATGCGACACCTTCTGGTGCTCCCAGTTCACCTATCACTGACAAATCTTAGCTTCTGCAGCTGCCTCGGAGTCTTCCTGAGTGAAAGGAATCCAACCTACAAATTAATTAAGCAGAAACCCTCAAATTTAAAAAACACCTATAAATACTCTCTTTTCAGCCGACTCCATGACACACAGGGGGAGCTTTTTGTGGAAAAAAAGTCAAAATACTTTGAAGAGAATTCTCTAAAAATAACTTTCTTCAGAACTCTCTGCAGCTTATACACATATGTGTGCATGTGCATATACTCAGTTTAGATACATATGCATATATACCCGCAGTTTACATAGATAGATATAGATAGATTCATATATATCCCCAGCCCCACCCAGGTCTTGCAGAGTAAAACAGTGTCTAAAAGATACACATATAGATAGAGACGAAGTATTTAGAAAATTATTTTGAATATCAGTTTCACTTTCATTATAGCTTTGATTAAAATAGCTTAGTTATAAATGCTTCTATAGTGAGTGTTCTAGAAAGACAGCTTCTAAATTGTGTGCATTTTTTTTACCAAAACAAACTGAATTCTACATATAAACAAAACCACAAATTAAGAATTTTATAAAGTAACTTTTAAGCCTATAAATAAAATCATTAATCATATCATAGGCCTTGACATTTCCATCTCTGAGCACAGTGACTAAATCTTCAGCTAATGCTGCAACAAGTAAGCGTCTATAATTTCCTTTCCTTTCTGTCTGGGTTGGCTTCCAACACTAACCAATAAGGAGTACAGGCCACAATTGAGTAAAAAATGCAAATACATATGGGTATACACCAGTGCTTCTCAACTGGGGCAATTTTCCTCCCCAGGGACATCTGGCAATGTCTGGGGACATTTTTAGCTGTCACAACTGGGGGGAAGGGGAGGAGAAAGTGCCACTGGCATCTAGTGGGTAGAGACAGAGATGCTCTAACTGCTGGGCATCTCGTAGCCCTCAGGACACAGAAGTCCACGCAGGACAGCCTTCACAACACAGCCAGAATGTTATTAATGCTGCTTTTGAACAATCCTGACACACAAATATAACCATATTTTTAAAAAGTAAAAACGTCAAATTTTAAACGTGGATCTCTCAGTAGAGTCATGAACGATTTCTATGTGGTTCTTTTTATCTTTCTGTATTTTCCAAACCTTTCACAATACACATCTGTTATTTATAATCAGGAAAGAAAATCCATTTGGGGTACACTTTTAAGAGAAGGACAGACTATTTGCTCTCCCTCCCGATGAGGCTTTTTCTCAAAGAACTGGTCTCATTCAGCATGCTGGCCTTCAGGGAAGGTCCAGGAAAACTTTCCTCTAAAAATCACCTCTCTGCCTTGAAGCCGTTATTCATTAGTTCTGGTTAAAGTGAGTATTCTGAGTATCTCAAAACCAGCACTCCACTGCTTCACACAGGAGGGAGAAACTCAAATGTAAAACTGCACAGCCATGAACTTATAGCTAGACATCCTGTTTTTCCAAAGAGCCACAAGAGACAACATAGAATTAAGTGCTGCCACCAATGTGGGAAGTAATGAACATCTTAAAAATTACCACACACAAGCTGAATATTCCCTTATAATTCAACTCTCCCCTCTCCAAAAAAAGTATTTGGGGGTCACTACTGCTGCTGCTGAAAAGCAGTCAACAATATTATATTTAAAAGTGCACATTTGCCGTCAAATGTTAAAAGTTAAACCTTAACACAACGCTTTGCAGCACTGTATCTACCGCAGCCCTAAGTAAACCCTGTATGATGCCACAGATTCTCAATGAAATGCTAGTAATTATTTTTCCACATGCAACCCTTGTATCAAATGGGGGGGGAGAACCCCCAAAACCTGAAATTCAAGTTAAGAGGGTGCACCTAACACGAATTAAAGGCACTTGGAAAAAATCCAAGACTACAATCTTTTAAAGTCCCATCTTCACTGCAAAGCTGCTTAACGCTAACGGCAAGTGCCACTCACTAACACTTCCGAAATCAGTCCCCCTGTTGTCCTCGGGCACACGGCTCCAGCTCACTTAGGGAACAGGGCACACGTCCCTCGCGCATCCAGGACCACAGCCCTGCCGAGGGGCCCGCCCTTCCCCTGCACAAGGCTGCCGCTGGCCGCGGCCCTGCTGAGGTGGCCTCGGCTCCCACCTCCTGAACTTGGGGCGGGCGTGACTCACGCCCTGTCACATGGCGCGGGAGGAGGCTGGGAAGGCCACCGTTGCCAGGTGTTCAGGCTCGGGCCGACCGTTTATTTGCCTTGCAAAGTGGCCCGAGCGCCGGTGCCGCTGGCGGGGGGGGGGGGGCGGGGGGCGACGGTCTCCCGGCCGCTCCACCCTCGCACACCCACACGCGCCCTGTCACCTGGTCGTCCTCACCTGAGTGGGCAGCAGGAGTTCCCCTTCTTCTGCCTGCCACAGCTCCACCACGTTGGGCAAGGGCTCAATCGCTGCACGAACACCAAGAAATACACCGCGTTTTAATGCACGGAAAAGAAACGCTTCCTGTTTCCCTCCCGTGCCCCCATGCACCCGCCTCACCAAAACAAGTCACCCTTTCCTTCTTAAAGCGGCGGCCACCGGAGGAGCCGGCCGGGGACAAGAACACAATGGACGGGGTGCAAGTCGGCGGCCCCTCTGACAGAGAGCGGGGAGCGTGTAAGGTCCGGGGTTCCCGTGCTAGGGGGACGGAGACGGGGAAGCCACCCCGCCGGCCACTCGGCGCTCCGCATCCCGCAGCATCTGGGGCTGGCGTCTGCGGGATGGGTCCCGGGCGGCCGGGCTCGAGGAACAAAGCTGCAGGAAGCCGGGCCGCGGCGGGGCCCCAGCGCGCGCCACACAAAGCGGGGGCTGCGCCCGGGGCGCCCGGGGCCCGCGCACAAAGGCTCCGGGGCGCGTGCGGCTAGCGGTCCGCGCCGCTGTCCCCAAGCTCCGCGACTGCCCAGCTTTCTGTTTGTCTGGGGCGGGGGGCGCGGGAGGGGACGCTGCGGTCAGAAAATGTTAATCAGCCGAGAATTGCAACCGCTTTCCTTCCTCCTCCTGCTCCTTTCCCCTTCCTCCCCTCGCCCTCTTATAGATTTCAGCAGTTCCCTAAAAGAAAGAGAAGGGGGGGCGGGGTGGAGAGGGAGAGCGAGCACAGCGGCGCAAGGCTGACCTTGTCCCTGAGCCCCTCCCGGGCGACAGCAGGGCAGGAGGACCTGGAAGACGCCCAGCAGGAGGTTCACGGCCGCGGCGGTGCGGCAGTAGCAGCCTGGCTGCGGGCGTCGGAGCCCCGCCATGCTGGTGCTCACGCTCCTCTCGGGTGCTCGCCGCGCTCGCCGCTCGCTCGCTGGCGCCGGGGCTGCCTCGCCCCGGGCCCGCCCCCGCGCCGCCCCGCGCCGCCCCGCCCCGCCCCGCGCCGCCCCCGCCCCGCCCCTGCCGCCGCCACCGCAGCTGCTGCAGCTCGGGCCCCGGGCGCGCCGCTCGCTCTGCGCGCGTGTGCGCCACAGATAGGGAGGGACGGAACGCGGCGGGGCGCGGGGGAACGTGGACAATGCGAACGCGGCGGCCCAGGACGCCCCGCCCGGGCGCGGACCCCACGGCTGCGGGCCCGCCCCTCAGCGCCCCGCCGCGTCCTTCCCAAATCGGCCGTCCCCGGGCACTGTCTGCGGCAGTGACGGGGTCGCTGAAGAGCTGTCGGGAGGGACGCCCAGGCCACTGTCGCCAAGTGCGATCTGAGGAACTTTCGGATGGTTTCCTCTTTCTTTGGGCACGCGGGCACAGTCGGGTTGTTACCCACGAGCGAGAGGGGCGGCGCCGGAGGCGGGGGGAGCGTGGAGTCGCCCGGCCAGAGGCCTCAGACAGGATATTAGTGGAAATAATGCAGTGGTTGTCAGGAAACGCTAGTGCAGCCACATGGCTACTGCCAGTTGTGCAGCGAGGATATCCGGTGGCTGCAAAGTCTGTAATTTAGAATAAAAAGAGCTCTCCCAAGCCCCGAGAGGCTGACCTCAGCGAGGCGTGGCGGTGGCGTGCCCGGCAGCTTCCGTGGAGACGGTCCAGGTTGTGACAGGTGGGGAAGCCTCTTCCTAGGGCATTTATAGCTTCAAAGACCCTGCAGATACTCCCCGGAGGATTCATATTGCAAAGTTCAGCCAGCCTCTTCTGAAACATGGTTGAGGTCGAGGACGTGGTCAGTTGCCTGTTTCTAACATTAAGTGGATAATATACATAATACTTGAGAATGGATTTTCTAGCCCCACTATTTGATGCCTATAACCAAAAAGTACGTCTAATGCCTGAGATCTCTTTTAAGTTTAAGATCATGCCTTTGCCAACGATATCACAAAGGTTTATTCAGGAATCGCTTTGCAAAGCCTGGAAGTATTGTCAGGCATAAGATTTTTTTAACTAGTTTGCTGCTTCCAGGGCAGTTTGTATGAAATTCAGAGAATATGGGCAGTGTAGAAGAAAGCCGGGAAGTGACTGGGGCACACCTGTCTGCTTACATTGATCCTCTTATTTGTTTCTGGTGCCTTACAGTCTAGACCACTGAAAGCAGTGGTCAAATAGCAGGACAGATGCCAAAGAAGGACTAAATCAATCATGGGTCCTCACTCTTCCAAGGAAAAAGTCACTTTGCATTATCCAACTTCAACACCTCCAGGATTCACTCTGTTCCCTGCCTTTTCCCTGTGTTCCCTGCCGGCATCTTCCCTTCCATGGCAAGGATCTTCAGTCCCATTCTAATGTGTCCCTTTTTTTCTTCGTTTCACTTCTCTAGGTTTGTATTTGCCCCTTGAGCTCTGAAGGTTCTCCCACTGTGTTAAGGGATCCTCTTCTGACAGAAAAATATTTGCATAGCCCCGGTAGACAGTAACTGCACCTTCAAAGTTTGTTCTTAAATGAAAGTTCTCTCATTGGCCTATTTATTTACAATATGTATTTTTAAGTCCTCTTACGACTTAGAAAGGAAAACAAGCAAACTTTGATGACCTAACAGGTTTTATGAAACAGGCTTAATAAAAAGTCACGGTATGAAACTTTTTTACTAATTTTTTTTCTTATTTTTAAACTATTTTACTTTTTTTTACTAAAAGTCTTGCCCACACTAGCTGGTATCACAGAATCCATGAAAGTGCCTTAAAAGATAGAGGAAAATTGCTGGGGACCATATGTAAAAAGAGCTCTATTTTGTTCTCCTCCTGAAATTTTTTAAGGGCCAGCTTGATTTTCAGGTCGTGGTCTTGTGGACTTTCCAAAGTGGGTAATGTTATTTGACTGTTGTTCAAAAAGCCAGCAGCATGTATCTGCAGTACCATGGGGTTGGAGAGGGATACGGGATTACACAGCTGTCTTCTTAGATAAATCTGACCTACTTAGCCTCCTCTGAAGGTAGTTTTCATGCTGACTCATGAACAACAGGAAAGTTATGGCCCATTAAGTAGCATCCATGTTTTGAAGTAAACTTGTTCTCCAAAGAAGACTCCTTTGTCATTTATTCCATTATTTGCCTTTAGGTAATAAATATGCAATTGTCACAGAATATTAGGGCTGGAAAAATTTTGGCTATTAAATAATAGCCCAACTGCCTAATTTTATAGAAGGAGAAACTGAAGCCCAGACAGGCTGAGAAATATTCAAGTTGTAGTGGCAAAGTTGTGGAGAAGTACGTAGAGATAATGTTAATTGAAAAAAAAATTATTGTAAACATGAATTAACAATATGCAAATTATATACACAAAACTAAAGCATGGAAGAGGCACTAAGGAGATACCTTACTAGAGTTAATCAATTTTAAATTAGATCCACATAAGTTAAATTTTTTAAAAAAACACACATCTAGGGGTGTCTGGCTGGTTCAGTTGGAAGAGCAGACGACTCTTGATCTTGGGGTTCTGAGTTGGAGCCCCACGCTGGGTGTAGAGATTACTATAAAATTAAATAAATAAACTTCTCTCTCTCCCTAAATAAATAAATAAAAATATTTTAAAAAAAGAAAAAACGGACACCCGGGTGGCTCAGTCAGTTAAGCA
>NC_138370.1:62718363-62752062 GCF_054177405.1 Leptonychotes weddellii
TAAAAAAAAACAAACTTAAAACACACACACCTAAGATTGACTAAACTACACTTATTTTAAAATATATAAGATGTTGACCATGCTTTTGACTTACTTCACCCTGCTTTTTATTCTTAATGAGTATAGATGAAAACGAAGCAAGTCTATAAATGTGAGTTACATCTCAACACATTCTACATAAAATGGACAGTGAAGTGTCAAGTCCATCTGCCTCTAGTCCAGAGAAGATTCAACACACCAGGTCACGTGGTGGTTGTGAAGATCGAATGAGATACTATATGGTAAGCGTCTAGTACAGGTGCTCAATAAATGCTAGTAATGATATTATAGTGCATTCACATTGTAGGGACACGCCAGACCTTTCCTTAATATGGTAAATTTGATACCGATACTCAATTACTTGAATTACCTGATCTGATCACTCAGACATGCTGGAAATGGGAATGCTTAATGAAAATGTGCATGTAACAGCTATTTGCTATCCATCCATTTTGGGCTTCACCCCAATCATGACAACAAAACCAAGTGTTTCATCAAACAACCACCACCATCCTTGCTGGGATCCTGGGATGAGGCTGGGATCCTAGCCTCATCTTCCCTAGAAGGAAATGCTCAGAAGGGATGGTTCTTGAGGAAGGCAGAAACCTAGTGGTTACGATCAGGTACTCTTAAGAGGCAAATTGTCCCCTTGACCTAAGGGGACCCATCGTTTGCTAACTTTATTCCATTTCATCTCATCTCAGGAAGCCTTGATTAGGTGCATTAATAAGGGTTCTTGCCTTTCTCAAATGACTCTGTTGTGTTAAGCAATGGTCCTTTTCCATTATGAAACATGAAGCATCAGTATTCACAGTTAAAAATAGTCATCTTTCAGGACGCCTGGGCGGCTCAGTCGTTAAGCGTCTGCCTTCGGCTCAGGTCATGATCCCAGGGTCCTGGGATGGAGCCCCACATCGGGCTCCCTGCTCGGCGGGAGGCCTGCTTCTCCCTCTCCCGCTCCCCGTGCTTGTGTTCCCTCTCTCGCTGTGTCTCTCTCTGTCAAATAAATAAAATCTTCATAAAAAATAGTCATTTTTCTCTCTGATTTGTTTTCCAAACTCGTAAGGCTGTACAATGAAAAATATAAATTTTGTGCATAAATTAAAGTTAAAAATATTAAAAGTTTTTAATTAAAAAATAAATTTTGGAGGCACCTGGGTGGCTCAATTGGTTAAGTGTCTGCCTTTGGCTCGGGTCATGATCCCGGGGTCCTGGGATCAAGCCCCACATCAGGTTCCCTGCTCAGTGGGGAGTCTGCTTGTTCCTCTGCCCCTCCCCCTGCTCATACTCTCTCTCCCCGCCCAAATGAATGAATGAATGAATGAATAAATAAATAATACATTTTTAAGAAATTAAAGACAAAATAAAGATTTTATTTATTTGACAGAGAGAGACGCAGCGAGAGCAGGAACACAAGCAGGGGGAGTGAGAGAGGGAGAAGCAGGCTTCCTGCCGAGCAGGGAGCCCGATGTGGGGCTCAATCCCAGGACCCTGGGATCATGACCTGAGCTGAAGGCAGACGCTTAACGACTGAGCCACCCAGGCACCCTAAAGACAAAATTTTTAAAGGTAGGTTAGAATGTGATTTATACAGGATGCCTTGAATGTGATCACACTAAAGGCTTAAATATGATTAAATGAATGATACATGAGTGAAAAACAAAAAAGTAAGCAAAACAAAATGTAACAAAAACCAAAAAGTTGTCATCTTCCCCGTCTCCCTTGTAATTTGGCATGGCTGTTTGGCTTATTTCTGGTCAGTGAGATATAAGCAGACCTCTACAGGCATGGCTTCAGAGAAAGCTCTTGTCTTCATGATGAAAAGGAATAAGCTCAGCTAGGACAGGTCTTTTACTCTGTGTCCTTCTTCCTGCTTGAATATAGATGTGATGCCCAGAGGTTTGCCACCATCAGGCAAGCCTGAGGAAGAAAGCTACACATTGAGGATAATGGATTGGAAAGGCAGCAGTCTGGAGCCTTGTTGTAATTACAGAATTGTTAGATCATCTGCTTTTAGATAACTTGTTTGGGTAAGCAGAAGTAACCCCTTCTTACTGTAGTCAAGTTTTCTGTTACTTATAGCTAAAAACAATCCCAAGTGAAAAAAAGCAAAAGTCAGCCAAAACCAAAATGAAAGTAAGCCATCATCATTAACAATAACCAGTTGCAAAGATACTAACAGAATGCTCATATAACAAGGGAAAAATAGCAAAACAGCAGGTGGTTTATTTTATGTGCATTAAAATACGATGCATTATTTTATATCAGTTAAATCAGCAAAATAAATAAAAGCAACAAAAGTTAAAAAAAAAAAAAAAGATTTGATGGCTCCAGAGAAATGATGCTTATCACTTAGCAAACCGGCTCGTTCTCCAAAGGACAGTGTCATCACCAGGTACGTCATGTTAGGTCACTGGGAATGGCCCTTGTGACTTGTGTGACATACGGCTCTGAGTGCCCATCTATCCCTCCTCAGGCGGCTTGGCAGCCCCTTCCTTCTATGCTCAACCTCTAAAAATAAGAGTACTCTACGGCTTGGTCCTGATGCTCTTTATACTTTCTCTTTCTGGATAAACTCATCCAGTCCCAAGTCTTTAAATCATATCTATCAGCTAATGAGTCCCAAGTTATAATTTTAGCCTTAACCCAAAGTCCACACTCATATTTCCAACTGCCTATTTCCATCTCCACCTGAAGGTCTAATAAGCGTCTCAAACCTAACATGTCCCAAACTCTTGCTTCTACCTAACCAGACCTGCACATCCCCCGTCTTCCTAACTTCCAGTCCACTACAGTTACCACCTACCCAGTTGCTCAAGCCAAAAGCCAAGGGGTCATCTTTAATACTTCTTTCCTTTATACCCTTTTAATCTAACAACAAGTCCTGTGGGGTTCACCTCCAGAATATTCCCCATACTTAGCCTTTCTCAACCACCCCCCTGATGTAAGAGTGCCTCATCCCTCACATAGACTCCGACAGTTGCCTTCTACCGGTCTTTCTGCTTCTGCTCTTGCCCCTTACATCTGGTTGTACAATAGCCAAAATTATCTTTTTAAAGCAGAATTCATTGGGCAGCATTCCCTTTAGCAAATAGAGGAACACTCTCC
This sequence comes from Leptonychotes weddellii, assembly GCF_054177405.1. Lineage (NCBI taxonomy): Eukaryota > Metazoa > Chordata > Mammalia > Carnivora > Phocidae > Leptonychotes > Leptonychotes weddellii. Next base: position 62,721,511 of record NC_138370.1, read on the forward strand.
CTCTCTCTCTCTCTCTCACACACACACACATACACAAAACAGAATTCAGATTATGTACAAAACCCTCCAGTGGTTTCCTATAAAATTAGAATAAAATCCCAACTCCTATCCCTGTCCTGCAGGGAAGTGAGATCTGGCTCCTCCTCACCTTTCTGACCTCATCATCTACCAGTCTTCCCTTTGGTAACTGTTCTTCAGCCCAGGGACCTTTGTGTTCCCTAAGCCCACCAGGCTTGACCCCCTTCTCAGGGCCTTCACACTTGCTGTTTTCTCCACATGGGAAGCACTTTGTCTGACTGTCACACATCTGGCTCCTTCTCATCATTTACATAGGGCTGCTGAGTACAGCTGTGTATGAAGAGCCTAAGGAGTAGGGCCTGACCTCAGCTCTCTGATTCACCAAGCCGGGCTCTGGCTCCAAGATGCCTGGAGTAAGAAGAGCCGCCTTCTGATGCCACAAAGGCACTGACCAATGGCCAAACCACATGCTTGTGCTGTGTCCTCCCAGAGGGGGGACTGTTTTCTAATCAAAATATTATTGCTTATGTCTAAGAAGAAGGGAGAACTAGCAATCACCAGACCCCGATTTTACTCGCATGTCTTATGTGAAAACACAACAGGATTAATCTTGTCACCATTTTACATGTTAGACACTGAGATTGAGAAGAGTAAATTGTCAATCCAGACTTAAAATTGGACTCTAATTCCATTGTACCATACTGTCTCTAAAAGTGAAGAAGCAAGAACTCACTTGGAAACTTCCATTTTTTTCATGTTTTAATTCTACTTCTTATTTTAGGATGCTTGTAGGAAGGTTAGAACAATCTACAAAGGCACAACTATAGTCATTAAGAATAAATTACTATTGCTACATATAGCTACAAAACATACTCCACCTATACACCCTCCAGGTGATAAATTAAGATCAATATGAAATCCAGTAAAACCGGTCATTTTTCTTTTGAGTCTCCACACTTTTGGAGATACAGTTCTTATCCATCTGACTTTTATACATACTTGCTTCTACTCTATTTGGGAAAGTTATGTGTATAAACTTCTAAAATAACAGCTGCATTAACTTATTTGTTTATACTTACTAAGATCTACTTGGGAAGTCAAAATGCAGACCAATGAGTAGGATTTATTTTTCTCTTCTTTGCTGGCTTTTTTTCTTCCTTGTTTTAAAAAAGATGTAGAAGTAGATTTCAGAAGGTTGGCAGGAATCACAGTTCTGTAAATTGAGTCAATTTCTTGATGGATGATTTTGGAAAAATATTTTTTATGTTCCCACTTAAGCTATAAAACCAGGCATAGCCTTGGTCTGGGAAGGAGAAATAGTAAGTACTTTCTCAGCTCCATTTCATGGTCCAAAGTGATTCCTTGTAACTCAACTTCCTTTTCTAGAAGTAATAATAGATAGCCCTTATATAGTGCTTATGATGTGCCAAGCCCTATCCTAAGTGCTTTGCATATAATAAGTCATTTAACCCTTCCAACAACCCTAGGAGGCACAGATAGGTTAAGGTATAATGGCCCAAGGTCACAAACCAGTAAGGTGCAGAGCTAAAATTTAAGTCCAGGAAGTCTGTCTCTGGAATCCATGCTCTTGGCCCCCAGGGCAATACCACCTTTATACCTTCAGGTGATTGGAGGGGTAGTTATGATCCCTTTTGTACTATTGGTGATCATTAAAAATGTACGTAGAATACACTGAAATTGGAAACACTGAAAATAAAGGCCTGCATGGCACCAAAAATCTAACAAATTGTTAGGAAGATGTCAATGCTGAATAACCAATTTCTAGTCTTTGAATGTGTCATAGTTCCAGAAACAACGGCATTCCCAGTAGAGGAAATGGGTCTATTTAGGTGAGGTAACCTTGGTAGATGAATTCAGTTATATGAACCCATGTTGGCTATAGAAGCTCCCCAGACTAATCCCATCTACCAATTTCCATAACTAGATAGAACCTCAACAGTAGTATTTCAACAATACTTATCCGACTCACCCACCTAAACAATCTAACTGCAATTTTAGAAAATATGCTCCATGACCTTGAACAAAGCACTTCACCTCCCTGCACCTGTTTTCTTACCCATAAAATGAAGCCATAAAACAATATGATCTTTAAGGTCCTTTCCCTGTCTATCATTATATGATTTTCTGTCCAGACCTGATAGCTTGGAAGCAAGAAGCTGGAACTTTTTTTGTCATCATTTCTTACTACTTCAAAACCCATTCAGTAGTAAAGCAACTTCACAGCTTCCTGACCTTGCATGCTTTCAGATCGCAGTCATGTTACGTTTGGCACTTACAGTTCAAATAAAAAGCTGCCAGGTCAGCAGCAGGGAGCCAGATGTTATGGAGAAGTAGTAAGGGGAGATCTACTCTTTCCTTAGGTGCACACCTGGATTGCCAGTCTAGGGCCACGTAGCGAAGTGTACCATTGGTAGAATCTAGGGTCCTATCTATGGGGTCTTGGGCAAGTTACTTAACCTCTCTGTGCCTTAGTTTCTCATTTGTAAACTGGAGATGATAATCATCTACCTCACAAGCTGTGGCAGAGAGATGAGTCTGTAGAAGAGTGCCTGGCACCCAGTAAATGCTACACAATGTTGTTTTGTTCCTGCTCCTATTTCCTGGATTAAGAGAACCAAAAGGAGAGCCCGAAGAAGGTAAAACCCAAGAGTTGGTATGGCCACTCAAGAGATAAGCTCCCCAGACTAATCCCATCTACCAATTTCCATAACTAGATAGAACCTCAACAGTAGTATTTCAGGGCCCGTGATGGCCCCTAGAAGGCTTCTACCACGTTACCTTGAATGCCAGGCCGATGTGAAATTAAAGCCCTCATATTGTGAAAATGCCCCCATTTCAGTTCTTCCTTTTAAACACGTAGTTAAATTCCAGGCTCCCGAGCCAATATAGTGCTTCCTTACTTTCCCCCCAGCTGCAAAGTAAAGCTGACTACCAACTGAAAAAGGAACACCTGGGGTAAGTTCTGATCTGTTTACTCTTGTATGCTCTCCCTCCCTTTTTAAGAAACAATAATAATAGGTGCAAACACTGACCTAGGCAGAGATTAAGTAACTTCCCAAGTTCACAGAGCTGGGTGGTGGAGCCAGAATTCAAACCCAGGCTGTCTGGTTCCAGAGTGTGCACCTGTGGGCTAGTAACCATGGCGTTTTGCTGCATCACAGACTACATTCAGTGTGCGTGCGTGCGTGTGTGTGTGTGCGTGTGTGTGTGTGGGGGGGGTGTGTTTGAAGAAGAGAACAAAGTATACCCTAAAGGACTTGAGAGGAACGCCTGCTGGATCACTGAAAAATATACTCGTACAGAGCACAAAACATGACATCTGACTGCATCGTGCTGAATGGAGGCCCCCTAAACACCTCCCTTGGGAAAGAAGCTGCAGGCCCCTGATCAGGGAGGGCCTCCACCAGCGGAGGGAGTCAGTTCCAAGCGACTCACAAGCCTCCCAGGACCCTGGCCGGTCATGGCAGCCACACAGGGCAGCAGGTCCTATGGCTCGGGAAGGGGAACCAGGCGGGGGGCAAACAGAAGGCATGGAACACAACCTGAGGCAAGTCAGCCGCCAACAATAGCTTGGAGGTAACAGCAGGAACATCCCAAACTGAAGTGCAGCTAGCAAGCCTGAGCACTGGGGCCAGCAGGAGGCAAAGGGGCAGAATCACAAACAGCGGGTGTGTGAACCTCAAGCAGTAGCTGCACCACCACCGCCAGAAAGCTGTACAGAGAGCCTGCGACTTCAGCCAGCAGCTCTTGGAGATATCTGGAGTCCCAGAAAGGAGTGAGAGGTGCAAGATGTAGGAGAAAGGGCAGTGTCCGGGACTCGGGAGATGGAAGTTCCAGTCCTAGCTGGCTATGTGCCCTCGTCCCCCCTCCCCTATGTCCTCTATAAGCAGCACATTAAACTGGAAGTTGTGGGTAAATAACTTGGAGAGCTGGAGGTTACTAAATTGGTTAAGAGACTTTGGCAATCATCTGTGTGTGAGGAAAGAAGTATCTAGACTATAACTATTTGGCTAAATAGCAATCAAGAGTTTCACCCCTGTCAACATGCAGGCAAATACCCAATAGATTTTTTTTTTTTAAGATTTTATTTATGTATTTGACAGAGAGAGACACAGTGAGAGAGGGAACACAAGCAGGGGGAGCGGGAGAGGGAGAAGCAGGCCTCCCGCCGAGCAGGGAGCCCGATGCAGGGCTAGATCCCAAGACCCTGGGACCACGACCTGAGCCGAAGGCAGACACTTAACGACTGAGCCACCCAGGCGCCCCTAGATTTTTTTTTAAGGATTTTATTATTTGAGTGAGAGAGAGAGAGAGGGAGCATGAGTGGGAGGAGAGGCAAAGGGAGAGGGAGAAGCAGACTCCCTGCTGAACAAGGAGCCTGACACGAGGTTCCATCCCAGGACCCTGGGATCATGACCTGAGCTGAAGGCAGATGCTTAACCGACTAAGCCACCCAAACACCTCAAATGCCCAATAGATTTGAAGGACTGACGAATTCCACTCCCCTTGGAAATTGTTTTTGCTGTATATTAAAAGTTATCTCAGTCCTGAAATTTTATATTGGTAGATCAGCCTCACTTAGAAGTACAAATTAAGATAACTCTGCAGTATCATTTTATAATGATTAAATTAACAACAATAACAACAAAAAAAACCAAATCCTTATAAAACCCAGTTTGGGAAAGATTCAAAGGCCAACCATTACAGTGCTAGGGATAGGATGAGTTGGTACTTTTTCCTAAAGACAAGCTGAATACAGACTATGGCCATACAAATGACCATAACCTTTGACACACTAATGTTCTTGAAATTTATTTTGAGAAAATAATTTTAAATAAAAGATATTTTGCGAGATATTTACGGCAATGTTATTTAACAGCTCCAAACTGGATACAGTCCAAATCCACAAACATGGAAATGGCAAAGATAATAACTATGATAGTTATATCTATAGATAGGCTTTTTAAATACTGTAAAGAGAAAAAAGCACACAAACATAAGGTTGGAAAAGAAGGGATTTCTAGGCAATGAGATTGGGATGGGGTAGAGGATCGTGTTGCACTTGGGCAGAATGTGGGGCTCATGAAAGTGTCAGGTAGACCCAGCTCCACTTGGAAGGGATAGAAGTGCCAGGATCAAGGATGGGCTGTGTCAATTTAAACACAGACCAAGAGCCCATGGGAAGCCATGGTCATAAACAATTAGTTTATGCCTTTTTCTATTGAATGATTTTAAATTTTCAATTTTGAGTAGAAAACTTGTACATGGTTTAACAGGACACTTACTGGAAGAGCATAGCGCAGATCTTTGGGGGCAGTTGGTGCTGGGGAAAAGGGAAGGGGAATCAGCGACTGGATTTTCCTCTCTCTTTGAGTGAGCAGATAACTAAAGACATCCCTAAAGCAGGAAGCTGGTACACAGTCCAGTGGCTCAAAAGGAACAGGGTTCTGGGCAGGAAATGGCTAAGACAGTCTTTCAGGTTGTCAGAGGAAGTTGATGTAATGAAGACAAGACTCCAGGAAAATGTTGCTCAAGTATTAAGACCAAATACTTCAGATCACCTCTGAAGAAGCCCAGATGTTATCTTAGAACAAAAAGGTAACTGGTCGAGAGGATTCGGTGAAATAATGTGTATAGAAGTGCTTTGAAATACTACTGAGAAATGCTTTATAAATACTATAAAGCCTTGGAGACCATGGCTTCACTCTAAAAAACAAAACAAAGCAAAACAGAAAAACAAAAAGTATTGCAAAATGAGCCAGTGTGTTCCTTAACTATAACTCTAAATCAATAGATGATTTTATAAATTCTTAGAGTTCTAATTTTGAAGAAGGGTTGGTAAAATCATAATCTTTTTTTCTATTTGAAGCTATGATTTTTATCTTGGCCATTTAACTATGTTGGCTTTTTTCAGATTTTTAGTAATGTATAAGCCAGCCCTAATTAAATGGATCCTGTTGTGAATTAGTGAAATAGTCTAAAAACACCAAATCAGCCATGACTGGCTCACAGATTTTTGTGGCCTTAATATTTTAAATCAAATGACCACTCATTCATTCATTCATTCATTCAGGATAATTGCAAGAGAAGCGATGTGCCTATGTAAGTAGGGTAAACGTAGTGGGGCAATAAAAAGGTACAGAACACTATAGACTTTAAGAAAACTATGAAAGTAGGGTTACATTACATAAATTGTTCTTTCTGCTGATCTCTATGAGCAAATTACCTACATCTTTTCAAAGAACACCATTTGATCTTTCTTGCCTAATCTTAGCATTTGGCTTCATGAAGCCTGCTGAATTCTGCTAGCTGAATGCTTGCACTTACACGCACTTACATGTCTCCATAATGTTTGGTTCACCCGGGCCAAGAGTCAGCTTCTACCTCAAGCCTCAGGGAGATCAGGTTTCAACTCCTGCCCGTTGAATACTGTATATCTCCCTTCATGCCTTATTAAAATGAACACTTTCCATTTGATTTTCTTCTTGTGACTACTGGGTCCAGGGTGGTTTTCTTTCTCCACTGTTGTTAAACATCTCCTGTATCATTAAGCCCAGATGTATAAAGGTATACACTTTATACACTTCTGGCTGAGAAAGGTAGTCATCTGGACTAGATAGCAGTTTATCCGTGTGATGAAAGTACCGTTTCATTTTTGATGGCCTTAATTTAGCATTTATCCCTGGGGCTGGGTTTTGTGTTGCCTCTGTAAACACACACATACACACACACATGCACACAAAGAGCCTAATTCTTTTTAGGCATTTCTCCAGCTGTGAGTTTAGCAAGGCTTCCTGCTAATAGGGAGACAGAATTACAGCTCCAAACATTCCCCTGCCACTGATCCAGAACATGTGTTATCATCTCACACACTGTAAATTGATTCCAAATCCCTGCCAACAGGGCACAGTCTGCATTCCAAATATCTAAGCCCCTGGGACAGGGAATCATGAAATAGGAATACGCCATGCTTTCTCCTTTAATTCGGTGTAAACAAAGTTTGCTAAACATTTTTGATTCTTAGAATATGTTTGGGTGTTTTTCTGAAAACGGAGAACAGCCTACAAAATCTCTGTACCTTAGTGACAACAGACTTTATCTTGAGGATCCCCAGTCTCCTCGATGTCACTTCTAATCTCTTGGTAAAGGTTGGTTAACGGGAAATAGGGCAAGATGGAGGGGAGCTCACATTTAAGATAATAAAGTGACCTCGTTCAACTGATGAGAGACATAAACAGTCTGACTATGATGGTCTCATGGGAGTAGAAGGCTAGGATTTCAAATGCTATATAAACAATTGCAAATCTCTGCAATTACTCCAGAAATGGGCTCCCAGCGCACGTGGCCATGTCAGGAATGAATATAGCTTCAGTTCTGTGCTATCCCGTATTGGCGACCTGAGTTCCTACTGATTTATTCCTTATTCGAAATAAGCGCAGAGAACAATTCACAATGAGTGTCATGAACAAACATGGCTAAAACTTGTCTTTATTTTTGCGACTGTTGAGGACTGCAGAGTAGCAGCCGGGAGAAGAGAGAGTAAGTGTCACCAGCAATCTGGCTTTGGGAACATCTTGGGGAGAAGCAGGAAAGTTGGTTGATCTCCTCAGAAGTCCTTAGCCCCAAAGTGTCTGAAGAGCCCCAACTTGGTTACCATGGTGATAACTGCCATTCCAATAATTTCACCTGACCAGGTCTCTATTGTCTCTTCATTCATGAACATTAGCCCATCCCACTCTGCTTCGACCCAGCCCTTCCTCATTAGATCCTAAGAAATAACCACAGATGCACACGTAGGAACAGCCAATTTATACTTTGTGACAAGTGCGTTCATGCCGGAGGGTGAAATTGCCAGAGCAAGTACTCAAACTTTATAGAAGAGGATTCTGCCTATGTTCGAATCCGATCTCATCACGTATGGAAGGGTGCTGGCGTGATGGTGGCCTGGCCTGGTGTGCCCCACATGGATGAGCGAGTGCTAACAACAAAAAAAAATCTGGCGGGCTGCATAATTAGTCCAAATCATTTTCGAGTTAGTATGGGATAATGAAGACTTAACTCCGCTAGGCTTCAAGAGGCCTGGCCTCCAGGATCGGTTTATGGTCAACCAGCAGAGTGAGCTCAGGCAAGCCCCTTCCCCTCCCCGGGTCTGTGGGTCTTCAACAACACAGTAGAGGCACTGGGCTGGTGGTACCTGCTGAAGGTGTCCCTATGTCTCAAATCCAGAGAGTCATTTTCTTATTGGTCCTTCCTTCTCTGAGATAAAAGATTTTCCTGCACATTTCCAAGTTTATATGTTTGATCTTGCTACTTTAAAATCTTGAGGGAATGAAAACAATAATGTTTGAAGTAGGAGTGTACATTATCAAAATAAAGGAAATTTAACCTTTTATACTTTTTAAAAGATGAAATTATGTCTCCTTGGGAGAGACAATGCATAAGATTATAATAAGAAAGAATGATTCAAATCTATTTAAGTATAATAAGTGTTTTCATTTCCTGAAAAGCCAAACTATGAACAATGGGAATAAAACTAGATTTGAATTCTATAACAATAAAAGTGGATCCTTCTCAAAATATCAGGACGGATGTCTACATATTAAAAGTCCCTCTTGAGGGCTCCTGGGTGGCTCAGTTGGTTAAGCGACTGCCTTCGGCTCAGGTCATGATCTTGGAGTCCCGGGATCGAGTCCCGCATCGGGCTCCCTGCTCGGCAGGGAGTCTGCTTCTCCCTCTGACCCTCCTCCCTCTCATGCTCTCTGTCTCTCATTCTCTCTCTCTCAAATAAATAAATAAAATCTTTAAAAAAAAAAAAAGTCCCTCTTGAAAAATGTTCTCCTATGTTTATTTCTACTTATTCCAGTACAACAGATATCATGGTCAGCATTTTGCTGTAAAAGCCACTGACTATAAGCACTTGGATTCATTGACCCGAGTCCAAAGCCAGAATGTTGGAACTCTCTGGAAGGAAGGAGGTCTCCTCTAATTGACTGTAAGATGAGAGTAGTTAAGAACCAGTGGTAGCAGGGCTCGGGAAATCTCTCCTGCTTAACTCGAGGAGGGGCTGGGATGGTGGGAATGCGAGACATGATTTTAAGTAGGGAGCTCAAGGTGGGCTTCATTAAAAAGACAACGATTTGAGCAGGAGTCAACCTTGCAGCCATCAAGGAGCACAGGATTCCAGGCAGAGAACAGCCGAGACCCTGTGGCAGGAGTATGCGTGCAAGAGACCAGCGTGGCTGGAGAGGGAGAGTATGCAAGAGATCCGAGAGCGAAGAGCAGAGTGGGTGTGTTGGGCAGATTAGCCAGGGCCTCACAGGCCACCGTCAATGCTGCGAAGTATACTTGTCCTTCCAGAAAGACGGAGAGTCGTGAAGGGTTTTAAGCACACTGACCTGATCTGACATACATTTCGGGGGGATTCCTTTGTGGCTGTGTTGAGAATAGACTGTCTGAGGGTAAGGATGAAACAAACCACTTTGGAGGCTAATGTGGTAATAATCTGGTCTATAAATGATGGTAACTTGGACTGGGCATTGGCAAGTGTGGGCTGAGAAGTAGTCAGATTCCAGATAGGTTTTAAAAGTAGAGTTAATAAGATTTCCCAACAGAGATTGGATATGGGATATAAAGAGGAAAAAAGGAGCCAAGAATGACTCCAAACTTTTTGGCCTGAGCAACCAGAAAAGTAGAGTTGTCATCACCGAGATGGCAATAAAATGAAATAGCCAGCTTACCCACAAATCTATATTTTTCCTTTTTTTAAAAAAAAATATTTACTGAGCTCTTATTATTTGCCAGGCACTGTGCTAAGCATTTGATTTTATTTAAACATAGCAATGGTGCTACAAGGTAAATCCTACTAGTACTAGCTACCATTTGCAGATAGAGAAACTGAGATTTAGTTAGTTAAATCAGATGGTTAGTGAGTGGAGGGCTGAAATTTGAACCCAGAAAGAGCCCCCACTCCTACCGGTATCCAATACCGCCGCTCTACCTGGTCAGGTAATAGTCTGTTTACCTTCTACTATTAACAGCATCCTCTTCTAAAGTGCAGGAATACACCACAGTTATCTGGGTATGACACTGGGCAAGATTTAGAACCCGTCCTCACTTTGTGAAAGATCAGACCCAGGACCTATTATCTCAGCTAGGAGCAAGAGTACTCACATCAGGGCAATGCAAATCAAAAACCACAATGAGATAACACCTCACACCTGTCAGCATGGCTATTATCAAAAAGACAAGAAATAAAACAAGTGTCAGCAAGAACACAGAGAGAAGGGAACCCTTGTGCACTGTTGGTGGGAATGCAAACTGGTGCAGCCACTATGGAAAACAGTATGGAGGTTCCTCAAAAAATTAAAAGTAGAATTACCAATTGATCCAGTAATTCCACTTCTGGGTATTTATCTCAAGAAAATGAAAACACCGGGGCACCTGGGTGACTCAGATGGTTGAGTGTCTGCCTTCGGCTCAGGTCATGATCCCAGGGTCCTGGAATCGAGTCCCACATCAGACTCCCTGCTGGGTGGGGAGCCTGCTTCTCCCTCTGCCTTTCTCTCTCTCTCTCTGACTCTCATGAATAAATAAATAAAACATTAAAAAAAAAAAGAAAAGAAAATGAAAACACTAATTCAAAAAGATATCTGCACCCCCATGTTCATAGCAGCACTATTTACAATAGCCAAGATACAGAAACAACCTAAGTGTTCATCTTTTTAAAGAGATTTTATTTTATTTTTTTAAAGATTTTATTTATTTATTTTTGAGAGAGAGAGCAGGGGGGAGGGGCAAAGGGAGAGGGAGAAGCAGGCTTCCTGCTGAGCAGGGAGCCAGATATGGGGCTGGATCCCAGGACCCTGAGATCATGACCCGAGCTTAAGGCAGACGCTTAACTGACCGAGCCACCCAGGTGCCCCCTAAGCGTTCACTGATGGATGAATGGATAAAGAAGATGTGATATGCCCACACACACACACACACACACACACAGGAATTATATTCAGCCATAAAAAAGAATGAAATCTTGCCATTTGTGACAACATGGATGGACCTCAAGGGCATTATGCTAAGTGAAATAAGTCAGACAAGGAAAGATGTATGATCTCCCTTATACCTGGATTCTAAAAAACAAAAGAAAACAAAACCCAGCTCATAGATTGAACAGACTATTGGTTGCCAGGGGCTGGGGGAGAGCACAAAATGGGTGAAGGGGGTCAAGAAATATAAACTTCCAGTTATAAAATTAGTAAGCCACGGGGATGTAGTATACAGCAAGAAGACTATGGTTAATAATACTGTATTGCATCTTTGAAAGTTGCTAAGAGAATAAATCTTAAAAATCTTCATCACAAGGAAAAAAAAATTTGTAACTGTGTATGGTAATGGATGGTAATTAGGCTTACCATGGTGATCATTCCATAATGTATGCAAGTATTGAATCATTATGTTGTACACCTGAAAGTAAGATAATGTTAAATGTCAATTATACCTCAATTAAAAGAAAAGGAAGAGAGGCCATCAACCACACGTAAATATATTGGCACATTTGAGTCAGCCTCATCACCCCTCGACGTCAAGGTAAGGTGGATATTGACCTTCAGGCCAGTATAAAGGAGATACATGGTGTGAAATCCTCATCTCCACAAGACTATGGTTTCCCATGAAAGTGAGATTGTTTGGGTAAAGGCAGTGTGTATTGCTGGATTACTGTCTAGAAAGGGTTTTCAGGACTCCCTTGGGGTAAGAAGACAGTAAGGAGGACAGAGCTCATCATATATCATGTGGTACATTTGTAGACACTCAGCAATTCTGAAATGAACTGAAAAATAGGTCATCCAATAGCTTTTTCCCAGAAATACCTCACTCCAAATAGGAAAAACTGAATAAACAAATATGCAAAGTAAACCAGTCATCAGGAAGGCTGCCCGGGACGTACGGGTGACAGATGCAGGAAAAAAATGAACAACTCTAACACCACATGTAATGTGTGCCCCAAATGCAAGGTGGTGAGAAAGACACAAGGAGCAGAATTGCTTGGGATTCAAGGGAAAGCACTGGAGTTCTTAGTGAATTCTGTAGATTTATATCTCCAGGCAGTAAAAACTATATTATCATAATGTTGAGAGGGGACAAGGGTAACGAAAAGAGGAGGGTCTTTTTCTCTCATTTATTTCCAATGGAGGAAATGTTAGTCCCACTCCCAGAGGTTACATTTCTCAGAAAACGCGGACCCAGAGAAGGGGAAAGTGACGGCAGGCATAGATGTCCTGCTGACCTTTTCACAGCTGTCATACCAGCTTCACAGTAAGGGGATTTATTCAGAGTCTAAAGACATTATTGAACACCCCTCAGGTACTCTCAGAGGCAGTAGGACTCTGAAGTCTGGGTTTCATCCTGGTTCTTCCACTCTGCATGACTTCGGGTGAGATTTTAACCTCTTTGGGCCTCAGTGTCTTCATCCATAAAACGGGGATAATAATAATGCTTATTATCATTGTGTTGTAGGGAAGATTAAATGAGATAATTCATTTATTAGTTTCAAATGGTGACAGGCAAACAGAGGCACTGAAATACTAACAGATATTGTTAATATTATTGCTTAGTAGTAGAATACAATCATGGCAGTCAGTAAACCTTTTTAGGTAATTACTAGGAAACACCTGGAAGGCCCTTGCTAGGATAGTCTCCTGAAAACCTGCTATTTATCCCTCATAGAGAGGCAGACCACCCTGCTGTCTTTTCTTGCAGTACTTTCTACATATATCCCTTCTAGTTCACTTGAAATCACTGAAAATCTCCATCCTTTGGTCTTCTGGCTCCCTGTTCTTGCTGCTACTCCTTACTATATACCTAGCCAAAAAAACGAAAAAGAAAAAGTCAAAAGAGCCACCGTGTCTCCCAATTACCATTCCAGTGTACACACAAGCTTGTTCTTTTGTGCTCCCACATTCTTCCTGCCTGTGATAACCCACCACCACCACCCCCCCCCCCGCCCCGCTTCTGCCCATTTGAATCTTGCCTGTCACTAACGGGCCAGTTCCAGTTCCACATTCTCCAGAAAACCTAACCTGACCATATTCCTAGCCAAGTACTTCTGCTATATCGTCTTTAATGTGCTATCTGTAATGACTTTATTTATTTATTTAGTTAGTTAGTTGAGAGAGAGAGCACAAGCAGCGGGGACGGCAGGCAGAGTGGGAGGAAGAAGCAGGCTCCCCGCTGAGCAGGGAGCCCGATGCGGGGCTCGATCCCAGGACCCCGGGATCATGACCTGAGCCGAAGGCAGACGCTTAACCCACTGAGCCACCCAGGTGCCCCGTCATGACTTATTTTAATCAAATGATATTATTCACGGGATCACTGTTGAGTTTAATTTTTCCTTAAGTTCTTACATTCTTCAGCTTCTTTTTTTCCAGTTTTTAAAAAATTTCCTTAAGTGATCACTACAGCCAACGGGGGGGTCGAACCCATGACCCTGAGATCAAGAGCCACATGCTCTACCCACTGAGCCAGCCAGGTGCCCCTTTACTTCCAGTTTTATTGAGATATCATCGACATATGACATTTTAGTTTCAGGTGGATGACATAATGACTTGGGTAGATATTGTGAAATGATCACCACAGTAAGTGTAGTTAATATCCATCATCACACTTAGTCATAGATTTTTTTTTCTCATGATGAGAACTCTTTAAGATCTACTTTCTCGGGCGCCTGGGTGGCTCAGTTGGTTGAGCGACTGCCTTCGGCTCGGGTCATGATCTTGGAGTCCCTGGATCGAGTCCCGCATCGGGCTCCCTGCTCAGCGGGGAGCCTGCTTCTCCCTCTAACCCTCCCCCCCTCAGGTACTCTCTCTCTCTCTCATTCTCGCTCTCTCAAATAAATAAATAAATCTTTAAAAAAAAAAAAGATCTACTTTCTCAGCAACTTTCAAATATATAATGCAGCATGTTAACTATACTCACCACGCGGTACATTATATCTCCACGACTAAGTCCTCTTATAACTGCAAGTCTGTACCTTTCCAGCCCCTTCACCCATCTCACCCACTCCCTACCCCCTGCCTCTGGCACCCCCCATCTGTTCTCTATATAATCTCCAACTTCTAATTCTCTTACTCATCTCCTTCACCAAGAACTCGTGCAAAAATAGCTACGTGGCCTGAATTACCACAGATTTTATCACTGTCATGTTCCAGGCCTGTGTTGCCTGTGGTCGCCTCCTTTGGTCACTACCAGAAGTTGCTTAGACAGCCCACCATCACAGAACCTGCAGACATCTCAAGCCAGTTAACAATAAGAGGCATTTTGAAAGCTCCATTGTTCAGCCACTCTGACTCAAGCTTTCCCCTCCGTGCTGGGCTGGCTCCTACACCCGGCTTTCGTGTGCAGACATCTCAAGGGCTGTCGGTCAACTCCTGAATGAGCTGACTCCACGAAAGTGCTTGCATTACCTAAAACTACACAGCAGTCAACTCCCAGGGAAGTAGTCCTGCCTCTAAAAAGGCCAGCTCACCTCTTCCAGTGCCAGAAATTAGAGAGCTTCTAAAAAAAAAAAAAATCCAGTGTCATTTCCATTGACTTGGGCCTGTTGTTGATTTTCAGATATGTTTATAACAGGGAGAAAGGCACTGAACTTTAAAAAGGGGGGAAGAATATCTCAATTCCCCCTGGGCTTCATTGTTTCTCTTCTCTCTCCGTGCATCGCTCTGGGTTTCTCATCCCATCAAATGGCTCCAGTGACCACACCCCAAACTCCATCTCTGGCCCTGCTTCTCTTCCAGGTTTCATATTACTGACTGCATACACAGTGACTCTCCCTGGAAATGTGTTGGCTCCTTAGACTCCAAATATTCCAAGTGGGGTTAGTAATCTCTCTTTCCTCCTACCTGCTTCTTGTCTGATATTACCTGTCTTGGTTTCTTGCACAATGCTCACACCAAACTAGAAGTTTGATGTTGGAATTCACCTCTTTCAACTCTCTCCACAGTTAACAGTGCTACTTGGAATGTTCTCTTCAATGGCTGTCGCTACCCTCCCCACTGACAGGAGGGCTGATGGTTGCTACATCTAACCTCCCTTTCCACCAGTTCATCCTGATGTTGCTTGCCGGTGATTCCTCTAAAACAACAGATTTGATCTAATTATTTCCCTGCTGGAAAATGTTGAATGGGTTCCTATTGCCTACAGAATAAAGTCCAAATCCTACAAGGCCCTCCACACTCTGATTCTTGGCTGCACTTCTGGCATTCCTTCTTCAATTCCTCTCCCCAAATCACCCCAAGCTCCAGAAATGAACGGTTGGTGTTTCCTGAAAATCCCACTGAATTTCCCAATCCCACGTTTTTGCTCTGCTCTTCTCTCTCCACATGTAATACCCAACCCTTTTCTATCTTTTGCATTTCTCCATTTCTTCTACATTGATCAATTTATTCTTTCAAAAGTAATTATAGCAATGATCCTGCTATGCCAAGTAGTGCATGAAACTACCCTTATATTTGTAACAGGCCAGCCCTGCCCTCAAGGAGTAGCAGAGTGGTGAAGCCAGATGGATAAATGGTAGATTTTATAATCACACAGGATGATAAATGCTGTGAGGCCATTTCTCTTCCTTGATGAAGCCTTCTTCCAGCTCCCTCAGGTAGAGTCACTGACCTTCTCATCTATATTCCCCCAGGTAGAGTTGGTCACCCCCTGGTCGATGTTTCCCTCAAGTAGACTTGAGCACCCTTTTCTCAATCTTACCGGTCTTTATGTCCCTAGTACCTGATGCATCTTATGTACTCGGTACATGTTTCCGAACCAGGTGGCACTCCTCAGGAGTACTGAGCTTAGAGTCTACCTTTGTTTCTCCACTTAACTTGGTGTAAATGGCTATGAGCACCAGGAACAGCCACAGCAGAGATCACCTCCTGGAGCCCTCATACAAATCTACAATAAACATCACTTCTCTAGTCAACTTTCTAAACATGGTTTTATTATGACTTTTCCCCCTACAGAAGATGCCTCGGCTTCCCGTGGCTGACAACAGGAACATAACTAGGAGACCAAGTTGCCAGTTCCTCTATTTCCAGCCTGATGATGGGGAGAGAAGAAGGAGGTTGCCCAGAATTGGCACAGAAAGGTACGAAATCATTCCATCAGTTAGTTTCACTTAGTTAATGAGACCCTCTTTTGAAACGCAAATGTTCCCTTGGGGGAGGAAGCCTATCGGCCACTTGGACTTGGAGTACAGTATGTTAACCAAGTAATTTGAAGCATGTATTGCCTACTAAGTACTTGGTGACCATGGCTTCAATATGCATATGACAGGGTAATCTGAAGGTTTGCCAACTCTGAGAAACTGGAAACTTTACATGAAGTGCATTTTAAAAAGGAGTAATCTTAGGACAAAGTGTACTTTTAAGGACACGGCCTTGTTCTGGGTATGGCTATACCCATGTATAGTGTATTAGGAAGACACTGAACAATCAGGATCATGCCCATGAGGAGTGACAAGCATGCAACAATGCAGGTGAGAACAGGGAAAAGAGCTAGCTTGCTTGCTTTCTCTCACCTTCCTTTTAATTAATTAATTACTTCATTGATTTCTCTCTAGGATTATGATGACATACCTTCTTTCCAAGCCATTTGTAAAACACTTGGGTTTGTCACAGCCTGGATGACATGGTCAGATTCAAACTCACTCAGGCTTTCATTTTCTTCACTTGGCCCACATCCTCACCTTAGATCAAACGTTACTTTCCCTCTGACTTACCCTACCTGCCCCTGCTTCCACTTCTGGGTTACTTGGCTTACTAGGGGCTAGAATGTCACCTTCTCTCAAACCTACCTAGCCTTCATTCATTTATTCAGCCAACAACTCTCCCCTAAGGACCCACATTCATGGGACTATGCTGGGAAGGGGCATAAGCACCAGTAAACACCAAGATGATCTTAACACCAACCTTGCTCTTGCTTGGGTGACTTTTCCTCCATTAAGATGTCAGTCATAGTCTGGCCAATACTTTTGTGTTGTTTTTTTTTTTTTAATTTGAATTCAATTAACCAACATATAGTACATCATTAGTTTCAGATGCAGTGTTCAACAAGGCCAACATTTTCTGAACAAAAAAACAAATCGATCACCTGACATGAGACGTGAAAACAGCTCAGGATAGTTTCAATCCTGTCACTCTGGAAAATGTAGTTTAACACTCCCATTTTTTGTACCCTACTGCCATACTCTTTCAACCGTGAGGAATTAAGGAAAGAAGGGTTTTTTTCAGTCAGGATGGAGTTTTCAGGTAAGACTGGATCTGAGGTGGCAGAGGGACAGAGGGGCTGAGAATGAGCAATAACAGGAAGAGAAAGGGTGAAACTCAACAGCCCTTTTAGAACAGTAACTCCTTCTCGCACTAGTGACCCCAATCCAGAAACCTATTCTGGTAAACCCTCAGTGAGTTTTATTTGGTTTTATTTTGAGTTGAGTTTATAGATATTACTTCTAGATTTCAAAACTTAAGTGATATAAATAACTTTGGATAGGGTTCAGAGAAGAAACACTATGAGAACCACCATGACTAAAGTGTGGGCAATGATACCTATTAATAGACAAATTGAAATTACTTAGCTCGAGGGAGAACAAGTTTAAGATCAACCCGAGTGCTATCTTTAGTTGGATAAAAGGTCAGAAGAGCAATAGACCAGTAAGAAAAAGACATACTCTTTGAGCCACTCCATTTTAGAATCTCTATTTTTAAAAGGCATGATAAACTACTCATAATTTTGTTAAAGTGAAGTTGAGAAATGAAGGGTTTCTAAGTACTATCCGTAAGATGCGGCTTATACAAAAAGTAGGAGCCTCTGCTTGGAGAGCAGTGGAAGACTTTTAAAATAACCATAAAGTGTCCTTAATGCCACCGAACTGTACATCTAAAAATGGTCAAAACCACCCCCACAAAATCCGTGGAAGAAAGCTGGAGTTAACACATTTCCAATTGCTAAATAATAGCACTTTTAGGAAAATTCGAATGTCACAGCCCCCAAATATACTCACTTGCCTGCTTTTCTAAGACTCAGGTAATATCTTTAGTTTTCCTGCAAAAGTAAAGAATTCTTAAAAAGGAGAAACGGATGCTGTAAGAAGACAGACCTTGGACTTGAATCCAGATGCAGAGCCATAGGATGTAATGGATGGTCAGTGCCTTCTTGGCTGCTTCTATATGGAATTCCAGTTAAGGTTGGGGAGCAGCACATCAGTAAAGTTGGTTGGGTGGGACAATGTTTCTTTACATCAGGCAAAAATGTCCCAAAGAACGGAGTCCAGGAATAGGAATTCTTGGGGCTTCTTCATTCCCGTTTTTTCTCCTTCCAGGTCCTCTTTGCTCTACTCCCAAAGTGAGATCTTCCTTCCAGCTTTATTCATGGAAGCATCAGTGGACAACTAACTTGTGGAATGAAACTACAGGGAGCCATCCCGTTCCTTTCCTTGGCCATCCTGAAGAGGTAAAAGAAACACTGACTTGATTGTTCTGCCTGAAAATAGACATCTTCACTAGTTTCAATCTTATGGAAAATAAATTTAGATTAAAGCAACTCATAATGACTTCTAAGAAACATGAAAGGATTATCTTAAAAGAAAATATATCTAATAATCTTTTTTTTTTTTTTTGAGTAGGCTCCATGCCCAGCATAGAGCCCAGCATGGGGCTTGCACTCTTGACCCTGAGATTAAGACCTGAGCTGAGATCAAGAGTTGGCTGCTTAACCTACTGAGCCACACAGGCGTCCCTACATCTAAAAATCTTTAAAACTTTTTAAAGGCCTAAAAACTATAGCATCTACCATTTCCTTCTGATAGTTCTCTTGTACTATTTTCATGGGAATCATATCTGTGCATTGGCTTTAATAAATGTTCATATTTTCTTAGGCTCCCACTCTGGGCATGGCTAGATGGGCCAATGAGTTGATCATTCCTGGTGCTGCCTAGGTACTGTGTTTAACAACAGAAATTTCAGAGCCTGAGCTGTTTTGGAGATCATTTTCAGGCCAGCTGGTCATTTCAAAATGCAAGGTGAGACTGATCATGCCCTCCCATCAGCCATTATGCAGACACCCTGCAGTGAATTAAAGAAAAAAGATGTTTTGCTTTGGGGGAATAAGGTCAAAAGTCACCCCTATGGCAATTTTAGAGCTGAAAAGGAGAATCTTATTTCACTAAAAGGCATAGACTTTTGGAATTAAGGTTAGAGCTGAAAGGAGAAAGTTATTAATTTCTTTAATCCATTTTATCTAAAGACTGGAACCCCGCTCAACACTTAGCATAAAAGGGTCCAAAATTTGGATCCAAGTATGGTATTCCTGTATAAGGAATTCTAATCAAAAGGGCAGAGGCATGCCTCTTCCTATTTTTACCCCCATATATTCTACCCAGAAAACCATTATGGGGATGGAAGGCCAAGGAGAGGTAGGCGGGAAGCAACACTCAGAGGGACTGAAGACTAGCTGAGTGCTCAGTTTCATCTACTAATGGGAAAAAAAAGTCTGGATTTGGTCTCTTGTCTGTGAGATTAAAAAGAACCCATTCCAGAAACTAAGAGGAACTTAACCAATCCTACCTTGAAATCTAGCTCCAGTCTCCTTTTGCAAACCAATAAATACTTTTAAAAAATCAGGATGCCTGGGTGGCTCATCTGCCTTCGGCTCAGGTCATGGTCCCAGGGTCCTGGGATCGAGCCCCGCATCGGGCTCCTTGTTCAGCGGGGAGCCTGCTTCTCCCTCTGCCTCTCCCCCTGCTTGTGTCCTCTCTCCCTCCCTCTCTCTGATAAATAGATAAAATCTTTAAAAAAAATACTAAAAAAATCTTAGTCACAGCTGTGGCAGGTTTTGAAAAGTGATATGGATATGAACATTTTTTTTTCTTTTAGGAAAAGGAGATCCTTTGTATCATGCCTCCCCCTTAAAAAGTGTAGGTCCATTCAGGTTTATAAAGGAAGGAAATTCTGACACATGCTACAACAAGAATGAATATTGTACTATATTGAATACGCCAGTCACAAAAGGACACTGTATTGATTCTACTTTCATGTGGCACCTCGAATAGCTGATTCATGGACACAGCCAAAGGGTGTGGTTCCCACAGGCTACCGGAGAAGGCATGGGAGTTATTGTTTAATACCTAATGTACGGGGTCTTGGTTTGGGAAGATGAAAAAAAAGTTCTGGAAATGGGTGGTGGTGAGGCTTGCATGACCATGCGAGGATACTCACTGCCACAGGCTGTACCCTTCAAAATGGCTCACATGATAAAGGTGATGTTATGTATCTTTCACCACAATTTTAAACATTAAATTGTTTTTTTTTTAAAGATTTTATTTATTTATTTGACAGAGAGATAGACAGAAGAGCACAAGCAGAGGGGATGGCAGAGGGAGAGGGAGAGCAGGCTCTGCACTGAGCAGGGAACCCGATGCGGGACTCGATCCCAGGACCCTGAGATCATGACCTGAGCCGAAGGCAGACGCTTAACCCTCCGAGCCATCCAGGCGCCCTTAAACATTAAATTGTTTTAATGACAGTTCTGTACGCTGGCTCTTTTCTAGATGTCTCAACATGGTGCAATCTACGTCTAGTTCCCAGAACATGGTGGGAGATTCATGAAGTTGGTTTAGCTCACAGTAAATATCTTTTGAATCACAACGGGGAACTTGACAGTGACGTCCGGAAGCGCACCTGCAGTTTGCAAGCCGCCTGCCACAGGTAGAGGTGCACGATTTATTTTTACAATTAGCCTGGAGCAAGCATTGAGTGAACACCTGATAAAATAATGTCTTGGAAGATTTTGCTTTCCTCCTACTTTCCTACCCTTGTCCGTCCCTCATGAACACCACATAAAAAGTGACAGTTTGTAATCTTTTTTTCTTCTTTTTTAAGCGTTAGCATTAAAGTTGGATGGGAACTTCATTCTTCTTTGAATGCAAACAGGTCACATTGCACTCTGGGAACATCCCTCATTCCAGCCTAGGCAGTACCCTATTACTCAGCTGGTATTTGATCCAGCCACAGAAGCAGGGGCTAGGGGGCAAAGGGACATTTCCTGTCTACCTTTCCCCTAATATGGTTGCTTCTTTGCAGGGAGAGGAGTCAGGGAGCGCGCTGGGAAATAGAGCTCTCTGGTCCCCAGGTTCCTCTTTCTATTTCTATAGTTTTCACTTCCCGTCCCATCAGAAATCCCCAAGCAGTGGTGCTTTTTCCTCTCCCTCTCTCCCTTTCCTGTCATTTCCCTTTCATTTCTCCCCGGACAGCTCTTCTGGGCTTGTCGCTACCTCCCTGCTACTGTTACCCTCTCCGTCTTCACATCCTGAGTCCATTTCCCCCAAAGTACTGCGAGGCCATTCCTATTCCACAAATGCGACACTCTGCTTTCAATAACACCGTTCATACTTGCAAGCCCGGCTGGCTCTTCCTGGTGCTTTTTCCAGCACAGACATTGGCTAAGGGAGTCAGGTCTACCTTCTGGGTGCTTCCATCTGCTAGCTCCCGCCAGACATCTGGACTGGGAGGGAAGATAACCCCCCTGTGCTTGTGGAATTATCTGCTGCTCTCTGGCTAGTCAAAGAGAAATTTCATAGGGAAAGCTTTACCTCCCACTGTTTCTCAGAGCCACACGTCCCATTTCACCTCAATGGTGCCTTGTGGAAAAATAGAAATGTCAGAGTTTTTAGTGGGTAAGCCACCTCTGAAACCTCAAGCATCATCAGGCCCTTTGCTACCTGTCAGAAATTCTAAACCTATATAAATGTCTAAGTCCTGTGTCAGCTGACCCTGTTTAAATGACTCTGACTTGGCACTGAGAATCCTTTCCATATCGTTCCTTTTTAGACTGCTTCACTCATTCATGTCCCTACTATTCTGGAATCAATACAATTGCCTGGACATGCTAAACTGAAGTGCATTTCTGCACTTTATACAAAAAAGAAGTTGGCCCTTTGTAATGGTCCTAAATCTCAGTCCACGAACTCCTTCTTGTAAGAAATACAGCTCAATGTACTTTACTTTCTGTATCAATTTGTTTCCCATTTTAAGACCCCATCCTGCTGGATGAGAGATTGAACCTCAGCCCCTTTTGAGGCTCTCTCCCTGTTTCCCAAGATTATGCCACAGCCCTGGGGTCTTACGTAGTATCAAGGGCTTGTGCCTCTGATCTTCTGTTCATAGATGTCACCTGCTGCAAAGAGGTCCACTCAGGTCCAAGGGCTCTTGGCAGCTTCAGGGCCATATTTGGGATGCAGGAATTCTTGCCCACCTACATACTTCAGGGCCATATCCCTCTGGAACTTGCCTTCTTCTTAGCGGTGCAGCTAAGAAGCAGTGCAAGGGTCCTTTGCATTCTTAGGACCCCCGACTTTCCCTCTCTTTCCTCTTCCACCCAGCCTGGAGGAATTTCTTTCTAATAGCAAGGAAATCTTCCCGTCGTGTTTTTGGCCAAGACATTTTGACTCTGTCCACTCATCGCTGCTCCCCCTTGCCTTTAGACCAACAGTCTACCTACAAGCAGGAATCCACAACCCTCTCTGGGGCTCAGGCCTTTGAACAAAAGCCAGGATTTCTGCTTTCCAGGGCTGCCACTGAAATGGCGAGCACCAGTCACCAGTCTGCAAAGATAAAGAAGACCCCAACTCTAACTTCAGGTCCCATTTTCAGCGGCAGTTTTTGAACACGATTTGTGATAGTTACAAATGAGTTTTAGATATCTGACTGATTAAAGAAAACCCGTCTCCCCAAAGCAGTTGTCAAGTCTTTGTACCTGTAGAGCATAAAGCTGCATGTCTCTAAAATTAGTTCAAGAGTTATGCAAATTCTCTCTTGGGGAGAAAATTAGCAAGACATTTCTAAGTTTATAGATAATATTTCCCCTTAGACTTTAGTATCACTAAACAGGCTCAAATCTGTGTCTTGCTTACTAATTTTTCTAACTAAGAGAGTGAAGTAAAAGTAATTACAAGCATCTAACAGGGCATTAAAAAAAAACGTTTTTGCTCAGTATGCATCTAGGAGAAACATCCTGCTTCTCTATGTTCCAAACTCCAAATCACTTAATTTCATTCCGAACTCAAAATCATTCAAGCAGACTTTTAATTATGGAACAGGACTGTGGGTCTGACAGCTTCTCACATTTCACTGAGTGACTGATTCAATTTCTATATAAGTTGCTACCCCAGGAGCATTTAAAAATGATTTTGTCTTAAAGACAGTAACGTACATTCCTATATGAACTTGGAGTTTATGTAACACTCTAAGTCCATTATCTTTCTGGATCCTCAGAATCGCTGTAAGTGGCTGTGCCATTGAAAGGAATTTTTTAACAGTAGCTGCAGCTGACATTTGCCTACAGAGAAGTACTGAGCCCAAGGGCTCTCTTAATGAGGGGATTCCCAGCCAGAGCTCCGGAGATGTGCAAAAGATGCCTGCCACCTACGTATGGAATAACCATAACTCTTTCAACTTTTTTATTTTTGTAGAAACCTGTGAATAGCATTACTTTCAGTGTACTGTATGCTGAGAAATAGACTCAAGTGGTTCAGAAAATGTACTAAGAAGAGGGTCATAAAATAGATCAGTGGGAAAAAGTTATAATTTATTTATTATGTATATGTATTTTAGGGGTGCCTGGGTGGCTCAATCTGTTAAGTGTTTGCCGTCAGCTCAGGTAATGATCCCGGGGTCCTGGGATGGAGCCCTGAGTGGGGCTCCCTGCTCAGCGGGGAGTCTGCTTCTCCCTCTCCCTCTGCCACCCCCCCTCCATGCTCTCTCTCTCAAATAAATAAAATGTTTTTTAAAAATTTATATGTATTTTAGATATGATTTTAATATATATATTACAAACAAAATTGCAAGTAATAAAAGTATTCCTGTAACTTTTATAACCCAGAAGGTATTTAGTACCTGAGAGAGGAAGCAACAGAAAAGTTGGGTCTTAGAATCCTTGGCTTTCTATGGGAATTTCCTACCCTTAGAGAAAGAGAAGACGAGAACAGAAAACGTGAGGGCTAGAGGTAATCCCTGTCACAAAAATAAACAACACACACACACACACACACAGAACTAAAATGACCATAAGAGTTCTTCCTTTTTTTCCCTCCAAAACTTAAATGTCAGAGTTTTTCACTTGGCTACATTTAAAGGGTAAATTGACGCTCTCATTTAAGTGTCACTCAAACCAGAAACTGGGAGGCGCCTTTAACATTGTCTTCTTCCTCACCCCGACCCCCTCCTCCGTGCCATCCAACCAAACATCAAGTCTTCTCTATTCAACCTGTAAAATATGTTTAAAATCTGTCCCCGTCTTGCCTTCCTTGCCCTCACCCAAGCTCCCACCCACTTCTTACCTGGATTATCACAGTAAACATACCCGTCTCCCCTCTCCCAGTCTTGCTGTCCCTCCACACGCCAAGCCAGATTCTCCCAAATGGGTCCTGCATCTACAGAGTGCACAGGACGGGCTGATGGGCTCTGGGAAGAAAATCTTAGAACTTCTATTTATCTCATCCTTTAAAATGACTGTCTTTCTGTATTTTGTGATAGACATAGTATTATGTAATAATAAACATCACCTCACAGAATCTCTGGCCTTTCTTGTATTCATCTGCCCTGCTCCAGAATACCTTATCTTTAAGACTCGCCCCCGGTTAATCATTTGTTTTTCTATGAGGACTTTCGAGATGTCCCCGGACATAGCAAAGAGTACATTAAAGTTGCTTCTGTACATATACATGAAGATGCAAGAAAGTAGAAAAGGCAAGAAAAGACACACCTGATGTTCCTTGGGGTAATTAGACAAAATGGAAATGTAAGAGAGTTAGAAAAATGCTTTCTTGGGACTTAGGACAGGAGGAATTTAAAACAGGGCAGGAAATTGGGTTTTTGTTAGAATAGCAACCTCATATAGATCAGTTATATTCATGCCTCTTCTTCCCTGAACAACTTTATCCCAAAGTCAGTTTAGTTGCTCCATACAGTATCTACCAGGTTCTACACACAGGAGATTGTTAATCTTAGTCCCTGGGCTGTTTAACTTTTAAGCATGGATCCTAATAAGGGTTCGACTTGCTCACTTGAGTCCCATGAACTGCTGTGGAACAGTTACCATACATGGGCAGAGAAGCCTCCCCGGAGAGAAAGGGGAGGGAGGCCTCGCTTCAGAACAGAGCTTATATAACCACAAGGGGAGCGCTGCAAAAGGAAAGGCTCTCTCTGCCTTCCTTAAAAATATTAAATTCTAAGAATGTCTAAGAGATACCTAACAAGCACATTTGAGTTCCTGGAGTTAGTAACTTAAATATAATGAAGACCCAGAATATCAATTCAATCTGATGGGTTTATGTGGCTGCTATTTAAAATAATGTTAGATACTTGGTGTCCTCGAGAAACAGTCATAGAAACACATGTGCTGTGTGTTTCAGTAACAGCAGAATGTCATTTCCTTTTTCATTGACAAGGAGTTATGAATGTTGACCTACAGACAGTCCCCAAACAAGTGGCATTCCAATAGCTCATTTCTAAGTCAGTTGTCAGGCACGTGGAACATAGTTTCCCATAGAAACAATTTTAGATGGGGTGGTTTAGATTTCCAGATATGGCCAAAGAAGCCCATTTGCCCATAAGTAATTTTACTGAAGACCCTAACCACCATGTGTAACAATGCTTTTTTATAAGAAAATGTTTCCTGTTTTCCTACTTGGGATTTCCCGTAACTCACCATCCCTTGTCCTGGAAGGAGTGGAGAATGCCCTGACTGTAGAGGCTGGTTGAGAGTTTGTGGTGGTGTGAAACGGGGGAGGGAAAACAGGCTTCGCCAGCAGCAACAGCAAGGACTCCAAGGAGAGAGTGAGGTCTGGTGGGGCCCAGGCATTGGAAGATGGTGTACCTGTGACAGTGACCTCTGTCATTATATTTGCATTGAGGGGTGTTTTATTGTCTCTTAGCAAGAACTTCCCACATACTCAGAATGACGTAACTACCTTCTATTTAGCACAGTGTTAACTCCTGTGTCTACATTATTTCACATAATTCTCCAGACTCAACATCTGGGAAGCCAGTTGTTTTAACTGCATTTAAGAAAGAGGGCACGAAGGCTTAGGGACATTAAATAACTTCCTAAATTCATCCAGTTGAAGCCAGCACTTGAACCCAAGCTTGTCTAACTCCAAATCCACTATTCCATTATCCAAAGATTTAGGGAACACTTCCAACAGCTTATTGTTTAGTGTTCCATTTAACAGTTTAATTAAAGCAGTAACTGCCCCCCCAAGGAATGGACTGAATTAATGGGTTCAAAAAATATGAAATGTTTTCTATGTGGATGATGTAAGGAGGTGTGTGCTGGAAACCTAGTGGATACAGCTAGACATCCAAACATGAACATTTAAGTAACTTCACAGAGCAATAGAAGACCAGTGCCCCAAGAACTGACATACCTTAACTCGTTACATGGAGACTTATGAGAGGTGGCCGGGAGCTGGCAGTCTCAGAAGGCTCATGAAGGATGCTGGACTTGGGCTGGACCTTGGAGAAATGGGTTTAGATAGAGGGCATACCTGATGAGGGGCTCAACTGAGCAAAGTTTGCATACTAATGATTGAGACAGAACTAGCTAGATTTGCTTTCTGTTACTAAGTGAAATATAAGACTGGAAAAGTCGAGGCCAGACAGTGTGGAGACTTTTAGGATTTCTCTGTTATAATTTAACTTTTTGAACAAGTAATATATGGTTCAAATTTATAAAAAGGAACAGAGAAAAATCTCTACCTCTCACAGAATTAACCACAAGTTTCCTGTGAATTCTTTCAGATATTTTTGTGCATATACAAGCAAATATATATATATATGACTATGTTAAAAGGTAGCATATGACCTATAAATTTTGAGAAGCAATTACGTGTATTTACATAAATATATTCTTATTATTTAAAATGATTATGTTTACTTATTAAAATATAATGCTATTTCCCGGTGTGGATTTATCAAACAAATATCAATAATTGGGATCCAGAATAGGGACAGTGATATCTAGAGGTGGACTCAGAGTCAACTTTGTACCTATGGATCTAAATCCAG
This sequence comes from Leptonychotes weddellii, assembly GCF_054177405.1. NCBI lineage: Eukaryota > Metazoa > Chordata > Mammalia > Carnivora > Phocidae > Leptonychotes > Leptonychotes weddellii. The sequence continues at coordinate 62,748,648 of NC_138370.1, forward strand.
TAAGTGTGGGTTTAGGTTGGTGAGGTGGATGCTCCTTTTCAGTGTTACCTTAACACCATGTATGCTCCTCTCCTTGGCTTTCTTCATAGCTTTATAATTGCCTGTTTATGTGTTTACCTCACTCAATTAGAATTCTCTGAGGCAAACAGACTATAGAACTCATTTATCTTTATACCATCATCTAATATAATGCCCGGCAAATAAGAGTTCTTAAAATAAATATTCAAATGATTTAATGGGTGGAGAAAAGGTATGTTGAACGAATGTGAATAATATGTTCAAGAAATGCCTTGAACAACTTAAGCTAAATCCTAGGGCATCAGAATATAAGGAGAAGGAATGGTATTTGATTCTCTCCAGTAATACAGTTTGATGAAACCCTGGAGATGAGTCCGGAAAGATCAGGCCATGGCGAAAAAGAGGGAAGAGATTCGAGGAGGAGGTGAAGAGGAAAAATGAAGCAAGGTCTCTGAACCACCAGGAAGAGGCTAGATCATGGGCAACAGCAGAGAGGATGGTCTACACAGGAAGTTCGGGTGTGAAAATAACAGGACATAAGATGGTCCGAGAGCTGAAAGTATACCTGAAGGGCTCAAATTTAAAAGTTTTTTTTTTTTTTTAAAGATTTTATTTATTTATTTGACAGAGAGAGACACAGCGAGAGAGGGAACACGAGCAGGCGGAGCGGGAGAGGGAGAAGCAGGCCTCCCACGGAGCAGGGAGCCCGATGCAGGGCTCGATCCCAGGACCCCAGGACCATGACCTGAGCCAAAGGCAGATGCTTAATGACTGAGCCACCCAGGTGCCCTGGCTTTTGCTTTTTTTTTTTAACAAAGAAAACGAAGGAAAGTGAGGTCGAGCGGAGAAGTTGGGGTGGCAAATGTCTGAAACAGTTGTAGGGGCTGAGAGGAAGAGCTGACTGAAAGTAAGAGCTACCTTCCAGAATAAAGGCCAATTATAACTTCAAGTCAAAGCATTGATAAGCAATGCTCAGCATCTGTTTGGGGCAGGAGATGATGAAGTTGCAAGTCTTTTGTGTTGAATTCTGTGTGAGGTGCTCTGGGCCTATAGAAATGAAAAATCAACACGCTCTCCAGGAGCTTTTGTCTAGTACAGAGAGGGTCATCCAACCCTTCCAAATATATTTGGTTCCAACTTTACTGCCTTCCTTTTAAAATGATCTTATTACAACACTGCAATATAACGTGGCTGTCACTGCTTCTATTCCGTTCATACGTGAGAAAAGTTAAGCAACCTCTTAGACACTTTCAGTTATGGTTATGCAAAATAATTTTGATATCCTGGTACTTTATTCCCTGAAGCTGTGCTATTGCCAAATGCTGACACTGTTCCAAAAAAGAAGTTATCTTTCTGGATCCACTAAGGGAATTGTTAGAAAGTACATTTTTACCTGTTAAACACAAACAAATAAGCAAACCAACAAACAGGCCACTTCAATCCCATAACAAACTGATTTTATTAGGGGACTTAAAGGCAATATATTTGTTCCAGTTGACCTAAGAATCAAACCAAATCGGTTCGGATGGAAATTGCTAAGCAAGTTAAACTCAGTCAGGTGTGGCTCCCCAGAGCTCACATAACACAGGAAATCCATGTAAGCAAGAAGCACATTTACTTAAACATGGTAACAACCACAACTGGACAGAAAAAAATTACACATCTGTTCAATTTAAATGTGTAAAAAGTTCCCATAGTGACTTTTCAAAATGTTATGAGAAACACGATGCCTTCCAAGTTCAGACTTGCAAAATAACTCACCCTTTCTGCAGCAAATCCAGTCTCCAAATTGGTAAGTTATATTTTAGAGATGTTTAGAAAACATTTAGGCTTTACCTTCTGAAAGCCAATCTTTAACCTAAAGACATGTGAACAATAATTATAAATTTTCTTTTTATTAATAGGTTCCAGCTAAAAGGCGGTATTTTTTTACAAATCTGTTTTTCATAATAGATTCCAGCTCATTTTATACAGATCCATTTAATAAAAAATTACGTAGAGTTCCTTTCTAAAAACCCATGGAAAAAGCAGTTTAAAAAGTCCTCAAAGCCATTACCCTTCCTCTTCTTTTCTATAAAATTCAGCTCTGTCTTATATTTTTCATTCTTTTTAGAGGATCAGTTCCTCATGAATAGGGACTTTTTTCTTTTTTTTCTTTTTTAATTTTATCTGTTTATTTATTTATTTTTTGGGCAAGGAATTCATCCTCAAAACTCCCACAAATGTGCAAATAGATATTCTTGGAAATGTTTTTTGAAAATATTGTTGGAAATAGCATGAAAATGAAAACAGACCAAATGTCTGTCAATTTCAGTATATCTTAATAAATACTACACGGCAAGTAAAACAAACTTTTTGAAAACAAACTTCACAACATTTTAAATGAAAAACAAAATACTGCTGATCCCTATGTACAGAACGATCTAATTTTTGTTTTTGCTCGTTTAAAATTATAATTGACTAGGGGCACCTGGGTGGTTCAGTTGGTTGAGCGTCTGACTCTTGGTTTTGGCTCAGGTCATGATCTCATGGGTTGTGGGATGGAGTCCTGCGTCAGGCTCCACACTCATGGAGAATCTCCTTGAAAATCTCTCTCTGCCCCTCTACCCACTCACATGCACACTCTCTCTAAAATAAATAAATAAATCTTTTTAAAAAATTATAATTAACTATCTTTCAAGACCAGAGTCCCAATATTACAAACACAAATTGTTTCAGAGCAAACAGAATGAAAGAAAACATCCACATCTTTTTAAAGAAGCAAGTAAACATTGATATCCAAATCTGTAAAGATAGCACATAAAGAAAAAATTATAGATCAGTATCACATAAATACTAATACAAAAATTCTAAATAAAATGTTAGCAAATAGATTTTAACATCACATTAAGAAAATAATTCGGGGTGCCTGGGTGGCTTGGTTGTTAAGCGTCTGCCTTCGGCTCAGGTCATGATCCCAGGGTCCTGGGATCGAGCCCCGCATCGGGCTCCCTGTTCCGCAGGAAGCCTGCTTCTCTCTCTCCCACTCCCCCTGCTTGTGTTCCCTCTCTCACTGTGTCTTTCTCTGTCAAATAAATAAATAAAATCTTAAAAAAAAAGAAAAGAAGGGGCGCCTGGGTGGCTCAGTCGTTTAGCGTCTGCCTTCGGCTCAGGTCATGGTCCCAGGGTCATGGGATCCAGCCCCACATCGGGCTCCTTGCTCCGCAGGAAGCCTGCTTCTCCCTCTCCCACTCCCCCTGCTTGTGTTCTCTCTCTGTCAAATAAATAAAATCTTTAAAAAAAAAAAAAAGAAAAGAAAAGAATTCACCATAACCAAGTAGGTTTTATGCCAGGATGGTTGAGCATTAAAAAATGTATTAATATCGGGGCACCTGGGTGGCTCAGTTGGTTAAGCGAC
>NC_138370.1:62752562-62768477 GCF_054177405.1 Leptonychotes weddellii
AAAAAAAATGTATTAATATCATTTGCCTTATCAATGATCTTAAAGAGAAACATCATATACTTATCTCCATAGATGGGGAAAAAGCCTTTGACAAATTCAACAACCTTTCCTTATACAAGTATTTGAGAAAATAGGACTAGACGAATACTTAACATTATAAATTATATACTATAAAAATTATAAAAAGCCAGCATTTTAATTAATGCAGAAATACAACTGGCATTCTTACTAAGGTCAGAAACAACAAAAAAAAGATGTCCTCTGTCTCCACCACAGTTTTATGAATGGTATTAGCCATTGTAATTAGATAAAAGAAGTACAAGCATAAGAATTAGAAAAGAAGAATCAAAACTATGTCTATTTGAAGATGATAATGATAGGATACCTGGTAAACTTCAGAGAATTAATTATAAACAAATTCAAAAAAAGAAGCAAGATAGCAGGATGTAAAATTACAGCTGACCCTTGACAACACAGGTTTGAACTGCACAGGTCCCCTTATATGTGGATGTTTTTCAACAAATACAGTACAGTACTGTAAATGTGTTTTCACTTCTTTATGATATTCTTAGTGACATTTCCTTTTCTCCAGCTTACTTTATTGTAAGGATGCCATATATAATACGTATGGCATATAAAATGTGTTAATCAACTGTTGGTGTTATCAGTAAGTTTTCTAGGCAAGAGGAGGCTATTAGTAGTTAAGTTTTTGTGGAGTCCAAAGTTATATGTGGATTTTTGACTGTGTGGGGGTTGGCATCCCTAACTCCTGTGTTGTTTAAGGACCAACTGTGATATGCAAAACCAATAGCCTTTGGATACATAATAACCAGTTAGAACATAAGATGGAAGAGAAGACTCCATTTACAATGACAACAAAGAGGATAAAATACTTGAGCATACTTAAGAACTTCAACAAAGAGAAAGGAAATATTTTTGAAAACTACTAAGAGCTGAAGAATACAATAACTGAAATGAAAAATATACTAGAGGGAATCAACAGCAGATTAGAGGATGCAGAAAAATCAGTGATCTGGAAGACAGGGTATTAGAAAGCAGTCAAGCTAAAGAGCAAAAAGAAAAAAGAATAATAAAAAATGAGAATACGTTAAGGGAATTCTGCAACATGATCAAGCATAACATTTGCATGATAGGGAAAAGGAGAAGAGAGAGAGGAGGGGGCAGAAAATGTAGTTGAAGAAATAATAGCTGAAAACTCCCCTAATCTGGGGAAGGCAACAGACATCTAGGGCTAGGAAGCACAGAGAGCACCTAACAAGTTGAATTCAAGGACACAAGACATGTAATAATTAAAATGGCAAAAAGTAATGATAAAGAGAGTATCCTAAAAGCAGCAAGAAAAAAGAAAACAGTTACATACAAAGGAAATCCCATAAGGCTATCAACTGATTTTTCAGCAAAAATTTCAGGCCAGAAGGGAGTGGCATGATATATTCAAACTGCCAAAAGGAAAAAAATCTACAACCAAGTATATTCTACCTAGCAAGGTTATCATACAGAATTGAAAGAGAGATAGTCTTACAGACAAACAAAAGTTAAAGGAGCTCATCCCCACTAAATGAGCCTTATAAGAAACTAAATTAAAGGGGGGACGCCCTGGTGGCTCAGTCAGTTAAGTGTCCAACTCTTGATTTAAGCTCAGGTCGTGTGCTCAGGGTCATGGGATCAAGCTCCAAGCTGAGTTCAGTGCTCAATAGGGAGTCTGCTTGAGATCCTTTCCCTTTGCCCCCCACCCCTGCTTTCTTGCGTGCTCTCTCTCAAAATAAATAAATAAATCTTTTAAAAAAATGTTAAAGGGAATTCTTTTTTTTTTTTAAAGATTTTGTTTATTTATTTGAGAGAGAGAATGAGATAGAGAGAGAGAGCATGAGAAGGGAGAGGGTCAGAGGGAGAAGCAGACTCCCTGCTGAGCAGGGAGCCCGATGCGGGACTCGATCCCGGGACTCCAGGATCATGACCTGAGCCGAAGGCAGTCGCTTAACCAACTGAGCCACCCAGGCGCCCTAAAGGGAATTCTTTAAGTGAAAAGACCATAACTAGAAGAAAATTATGAAAAGAAAAAATTTTATAGTTAAAAGCAAACATACAGTAAAAGTACTAGATTAATTACTTCTAAAGCCAGTATGGAGGTTAAAGTACAAAAGTAGAAAAATAAATTATATCTACAAAAATTAGTCAAGGGATACACAAAATAAAAATATGTGAACTATGACATCATATACATAAAACACATAGGCGGGAGTAAAAATTTAGTGCTTTTAGAATGTATCTGAACTTAAGTGACCATCAACTTAATATAGACTACTATACATATAGGATGTTATCTATGAACCTAATGGTAATTACAAATCAAAAACCTGTAATACATACTCACAAAATAAAGAGAGAAGAAACTAAGCATTACACTGAAGAAAGCCATCACACCACAAGGGAAAGAGCAAGAGAAGAAAGGACAGAGAAAAACTACAACAACCAGAAAACAATGAAGAAAATGGCAGAGTACACACCTATTATTTAAATATGAATGGACTAAATGTTCTGATCAAAAGACATAGGGTGACTAAATGGATAAAAAAACAAGACCCTCATATATGCTTCCTACAAGAGACTCATTTCAGATCTAAATATACATACAGACTGAAAGTGAAAGGATAGAAAAAGATATTCCCTGCAAAGGAAGGCAAAAACAAAACAAAACAAAAAACCCAAAAACAAAGAGCGAGGGTAGAAGTACTTTTATCAGACAAAACAGACTTTAAATATTAACAGACATAAAGGGAGAAATTGACAGCATTACAATAATAGTAGGTGACTTTAACATCCAACTTATATCAATGGATAGATTATCCAGATAGAAAATCAACAAGGAAACAATGGCTTTGAATGACAGGTAAGACCACATGAACCTAACAAATATATACAGAACATTCCACCCTAAAACAGCAAAATACACATTTTCTTCCAAATGCACATGAAACATTCTCCAGGAGAGATCACATCTTAGGCCATAAAACAAGTCTCAATAAATTTAAGAAGACTGAAATTATATCAAGCATCTTTTCTGACCACAACTGTATGGAACTAAAAATCAATTACAAGAAAAAAACTAGAAAAAACCCACAAACACGTGGAGGCTAAACAACGCTACAGACAAGATAACCAATGGGTCAACAAAGAAATCAAAGAGACAAAAAATACATGGAGACGAATGAAAACAAAAACACAACAATACAAAATCTTTGAAACACAACTAAAGCAGTTCTAAAAGGGAAGTTTATAGTGCTACAGACCTACCTCAAGAAATAGGAAATATCTGAAGAAATCTAACCTTACACCTAAAGGAACTAGAAAAAGAACAAAGTCCAAAATTAGTAGAATAAAGGAAATAATAAAGATTGGAGCAGAAATACATGAAACTTAAAACTAAAAAAAAGAATCAATGAAACTAAGAGCTGGTTCTTTAAAAACATAAACAAAATGGATAAGCCTTTAGCCAGACTCATCAAGAAAAAAAGAGAGAGGACTCAAACATAACCAGAAATGAAGGAGGAGATATAACAACTGACACCAAGAATTGTAAGAGAATATTATGAAAAATTATATGCCAATAAATTGGACAACCTAGAAGAAATGGATAAATTCCTAGAAACGTACAATCGTCCAGAAATGAATCAAGAAGAAATAGAAAATTTGAACAGACCAATTACTGGTAAAGAAAGTGAACCGGTAATCAAAAACTCCCAACAAACAAAAGTCCCGGACCAGATGGCTTCACAGGTGAGTTCTACCAAACATTTAAATAAGAGTTAATACCTACTCTTCTCAAACTATTCCAAAAAATAGAAGAGGAAGCAACCCTTCCAAATTCATTCTACAAGGCCAGAATTACCTTGATAGCAAAACCAAAGGCAATACAAAACCAAAACCAAACCAAACCAAATCAAACCAAAACTGCAGGACAATATTCCTGATGAACACATGCAAAAATCCTGAACAAAATATCAGCAATTAGCTAATTAGCAAACCAAATTAAAACTATCAATCACCAAGATCAGGTGGAATTTACTCCTGGGATGCAAGGGTGGTTCAACATTCGCAAATCAATCAATGTGATACCTCACATTAACAAGAGAAAGGATAAAAACCATATGACCATCTCAACAGATGCAGAAAAAGCATTTGACAAAATAAAACATCCATTCATGATAAAAACTCTCAACAAACTGGTTTTAGAAGGAACATATCTTGCTGGGCACCTGGGTGGCTCAGTCCTTAAGCATCTGCCTTCAGCTCAGGTCATGATCCCGGGGTCCTGGGACCTTCCCGCATCAGGCTCCCATGCTCAGCGGGAAGCCCACTTCTCCCTCTCCCACTCCCCCTGCTTGTATTCCCTCTCTCGCTGTCTGTCATATAAATAAATAAAATCTTAAAAAAAAGGAACATATCTCAATAGAATAAAGGCCATGTAGGAAAAACCCACAGCTAACATCACACTCAATGGTGAAAAAAACAAAAGCTTTTCCTCTAAAATCAGGAATAAGACGAGGATGTTCACTGTCACCAATTTTTTCAACACAGTTCTAGAAGTCCTAGCTGCAAGAGAAATAAAAGGCATCCAAAGATGAAGCACAACTGTCACTATTTGCAGATGACATGACACTATATATAGAAAACACCAAAAAACTTTTAGAATAAATGAATTCAGTAAAATTGCAAGATACAAAATACACAGAAATCTGTTGCATTTCTATGAACTAATAATGAAGTAGCAGAAAAAGAAATTAAGAAAACAATCCCATTTACAATTATACCAAAAAGAACAGAATATCTAGGAATAAATTTAACCAAGGAGGTGAAAGACGTATACTCTGAAAACTATAAAACACTGATGAAAGAAGTTGAAGGTGATACAAACAAATGGAAAAATATACCATGCTCATAGATTGGGAGAACTAATATTGTTAAAATATCCATACTACCCAAAGCAATCTTCAGATGCAGTGCAATCCCTATCAAAATACCAACAGCATTTTTCACAGAACTAGAATAAATAATCCTAAAATCTGTATGGAACCACAAGAGACCTTAACTAGCCAAAGTGATCTTGAGAAAGAATAAAGCTGGAAGTATCGTAATCTCAGATTTCAAGATACACCACAAAGCTATGGTAATCAAAATAGTAAGGTACTGGCACAAAAATATAAACACATAGATAAATGGAACAAGACAGGAAAATCAGAAATAAACCCATGCTTGTATAGTCCATTAATTTATGACAAAGGAGGCAAGACTAGACAACTGGGAAAAGATAGTCTCTTTAGTAAGTGGTATAGGGAAAAAATGGACAGCTACCAGCAAAGGAATGAAACTGAACCACTTTCTTATAGCATACACAAAAATAAACCAAAATGGATTAAAGGCCTAAATGTGAGACCTGAAACCATAAAACTCCTAAAAGAAAACATAGGCAGTAATCTCTTGAATATTAGCCTTAGCAACATATTTATGGCTATGTATCCTCAAGCAGGAGAAATAAAAGCAAAAATAAATTATTGGGAATACACCAAAACACAAAGCTGTAGCATAGAAAAGGAAACCATCATCAAAACAAAAAAGCAAGCTACTGAATGGGAGAAGATATTTGCAAATGATATATCTGATAAAGGGTCAATATCCAAATGTGTAAAGAACTTATATGACTCAACACCAAAAAAACCCAAATACTCCAATTAAATAATGGGCAGAGGACCTGAACATTTTTCTAAAAAGGATATACTGATGGCCAGCAGACACATGAAAGATGCTCAATATCACTAATCATCAGAGGAAATGCAAACCAAAACCACAATTAAATATCACCTCACACCAATCAAAAGGGCTAGTATCAAAAAGACAATAAAAAAATGTTGGCAAGGATGTGGAGAAAAGGGACCCCTTTGTGCACTGTTGATAGGAATGTAGATTGGTGCAGCCACTGTGGAAAACAGTACGGAGCTTCCTCAAAATTTAAAAATAAAAATATCAGGGGCACCTGGCTGGCTCAGTCAGAAGAGCATGAGGCTCTTTTTTTTTTTTTTTTTTTTTAAAGAACATGCAACTCTTGATCTCAGGGTTGTGAGTTCAAGCTCCATGTTGGGTATAGAGATTACTTAAATAAATAAAACTCTAAAAAAAAAAAAAGAAATATCATATGAGCCAGGAATTCCATTACTGGGTATTTACCCAAAAAAAAATGAAACACTAATCTGAAAAGTTATACGCAGTCCTGTTTACTGCAGCATTATTTACAATAGCCAAAATATGGAAGCAACCCAAGTGTCCACTGATGGATGAATACATAAAGATGTATATATACACCATGAAATATTACTCAACCATAAAAAAGAATGAAATCTTGCCATTTGCAATAACATGGATAGACCTAGAGGGTATTATTCTTTTTTTTTGTTTTTGTTTTTAAAACATTGTAACTTATACAATCATTAAAAGTGATGTAGCAGATTAGTATTTGCCACATGATTTTTTTTTTACATAACTGACCATCTTTGTTCCCTCCTCTGCATCCTATTTCTTCACCCCTTAAAAAAAAAGTTGACACTGAATATCACTATCAAGACTGTGTTTAGGGCGCCTGGGTGGCTCAGTCGTTAAGCGTCTGCCTTCGGCTCAGGTCATGATCCCAGGGTCCTGGGATCAAGTCCCGCGTTGGGCTCCCTGCTCAGCGGGAAGCCTGATTCTCCCTCTCCCACTCCCCCTGCTTGTGTTCCTGCTCTCGCTGTCTCTCTCTCTGTCAAATAAATAAATAAAAAATCTTTAAAAAAAAAAACTGTGTTTAATCCCTCAATTGTGTTGGAGTAAAAAAATGGTTGAGAGCAGTGTACTGAAGATGCACATTTACTGACATGGAAAGATGTTCCAGATGTTCCTGATACACTATTCATGTAGGAAGCAAATTATGATTCGCTTTATAATTATCACTTAAATTAAATTATATATTTATAATTATAATTAATTTAATTATAGTTTAAATTATAATTTAAAATTATAAAATTGTTTTTGAGAAACACATTCACCAACAGTAAAAAGACATAAAAGATACTGCAATGATTATATCTGGGTATTAGAATTATGCCTTTAAATTTTCTTCTTTTTGATTATTGTTATGCTAATTTCAATATATTAATATATACTTACTTGCTTACCAAATTCAGTATATTTTTTGTTTTTTTAATTTAATTTTATTATGTTATGTTAATCACCATATACTACATCATTAGTTTTTGATGTAGTGTTCCATGATTCATTGTTTGCATGAACACCCAGTGCTCCCTCCATTCAATACGTGCCCTCTTTTATACCCACCACCAGGCTAACCCATCCCCCACCCCCCTAGAGGGTATTATTCCTAGTGAAATAAGTTTGAAAAAAGGCAAAAACCATATGATTTCACTTGTATGTGGAATTTCAAAAACAAAACAAATGGACAAACAAAAAATAGGCTCCTAAATACAGACAATAAACCCGTCGTTGCCAGAGTGGAGGTGGGTAGGGGGGATGGACAAAGTCAGTGAAAGGGAGTAAGAGGTACAAAATTCCAGTTATAAAATAAGTAAGTCATGGAGATGAAAAGTACATCACGGGGAATATAGTCAATAATATTGTAATAATGTTGCATGGTGACAGATGACGACTATGCTTATCATAGTGAGCACTGAGTAATGTATAGAACTGTCAAATTACTATGTTGTACACCTGAAACTAATATAACATTGTATGTCAACTATACTCCAATTAAAAAAAAACTAAAAAACTGAAACTGGGGGAAAAAAAGAATACACTTAAGAAATGTGAAAAATCTATGTGAAAAAAAACTATGCAATCATTAGAAAAACACAAAGGTATGCTTGAGCAAGTGGAAAGATATCACTTGTTCTTGCTTCTTGAATAGGATGCTTCATCATTATGAAGATATCAAATCTCCCTATGTTAATTTATAAATTTAATACAAAAAAATTTTTTTAAATAGCACCAGGATTTTTTGTTCTGCAATTTGAAAAGTTGAAACTAAAGTTTGATCTCAGGTCAGCTTGTCAACCTGAAATAAAACTGTAACTTAAAGAAGAAAGCTGTGGGGCGCCTGAATGGCTCAGTCAATTAAGCATCGGACTCTTGATTTCAGCTCACTCAGGTCATGATCTCAGGCTCCTGGATCTAGCCCCGACTTGGGTTCCTCACTCAGTGGGGAGTCTGCTTAAGATTCTCTCCCTCGCCCTCTGCCCCCGCCCCTGTTCATGTGTGCTTTCTCTAATAAATAAAAAAATCTTTAAAAAAAAAAAAAAACAGAAGAAAGCTTGGCATTCCTCCAAGAAAAGAACTCATTACCATTGAGTCAGTCCTACTACATCTAGTTGATTTGCTGCCATGTGGAATGAGGATTTAGGGTTACTAAATCATCCAGTTTCCAAAAGAAGCTGAAAAATCTCAATTTGCATGTGACATTTTCCATGTGAATATGTTGGCAAGTAATTTAAATTAAAAAATAAAATACAGTTTATGCAAAATAAAACATACTCCGCAGGTCATATGTAGCCCATAGGCTGCCAGTTTTTGATCTTTTGGATCAAATTTTTCTGTAAAGGGTCAGAGAGTAAATAATTTTAGGATTTGCAGGCCATAAACACCCTCTGTTGCATATTCTTGTCCATTTTTACATCATTAAAAAAATGTAAAAGGACATCCTTAGCTCAAGAGCTGTAAAAATCAGGTCTTGGATCTGGCTCTAGGGGTTGTAGCTTGCCTACCTTGGTTAATAGAAATCATTAGTTTGAGATTCAACAAATACTTCTACAGGCAGCCATGTTATCTGACTTCTCTCACAAATATGTATTTTTTAATTAAGCTGGGATAAGTATATTTAAACTCACTGCTGTGGGACATTTCATAATGTAGTACACATTTTTCTCCTGGTATATGGAAAATATTCAGAAAGCATATCCTGAAAAGAAGTTTATGCATGATTTTAAGATACATTCCTACCATCTGTCACATTTTAACTGCTCTTAAAATGATGCCATATTGGCTGAAAAATGTTTCCTATTTTATTCCAATCATGTTCTCAAAAAAACCCAGTTTTATCAGGTTTACAATTTAGACTTTGTGTTCAAGAATTATAAGGGTGGTTTCTTGTTTCTTGGCTGGCAGCTGTACTCATTTCCTTTTTTAATCCCTTAAAGAGAAGCATGTTTGATGAAGTTGGATAATAGCATCTATTTCTGAGACAGGCCAAGAACTTTATAATCCCATTAAGCTAATGATGTGGCAAACATCAGAGGAAAAGTCATATCCAATTCATCCTTACAGATTGCATCGGTCCTGGACCATCCTCAGAAGGGACATCAGTGATATGATCTGGCCACGAACAACTGAAACTTATTAGGAGACTATAAAATCTCTTTCCTAGGATTCTTTAAAAATAGGATAGTGAGATTTAAAAAAATAACTACATGTGAAGAAGATTGATTAGATGGATATCAGCTCTCAAATACCTTTTAAACTTCACAATTCATTTGGAAAGATATTGGGAGTATCAATTATAGCATTATTTACCAAATCAAATTTGGTCATGGATCACTAGTAATTTGACTCTAGTTCTACCCCAGTTGTACTCAGTCTTCACATCAATAACAAAACCAACCCGGGACTAAGGATTTCCTAGAGCTTGGCTGGACCAATGCCCCTATGCTTCTTTATCACTATTTCTAATTTCAGGGAAGAGCAAACTTAAAAGCAGCTCTTAAAGATTAAGAACAATGATGTGCTAGGGTAGGCAAGCCAAGTGTTAAGTAACAGTGAACCACCTGTTAAACACAGCCATCACTAAAGATTAAATTACATAAACTATGATGAACCACTATGTATTAAAAATGATACTGAAGTTGGGCGCCTGGGTGGCTCAGTTGGTTAAGCGACTGCCTTCGGCTCAGGTCATGATCCCGGAGTCCCGGGATCGAGTCCCACATCGGGCTCCCTGCTCGGCAGGGAGTCTGCTTCTCCCTCTAACCCTACCCCCTCTTGCGCGCTCTCTCTCACTCTCTCTCTCTCTCTCAAATAAATAAATAAAATCTTTAAAAAAAAAAAAGATATTGAAGTTAAAAACTCATCACTCCCTAATTATTTTACATACCCTTCTCTGTATTCTCGACATTATTTGCATCTATTATATCTGTATGGTAGAAATACTACAGAATGATTTGCTATTGAGCATATTTTCCTAACTCTGCAGTGTCATCACATTGGTAATCTGAAATTGACTATACTGGGAGTATTTACACCACACAAATAGGCAAATAATATAAATCAGGCCCCATCTCACCTCCCAGTCAGTTTAAACATTTAAAACCATATCACTATATGTCAGCTAACTGAACATACTACTACTAATAATGATAATAAATAATATTTATTTATATTTATATTGTAATTTTTATTTATAAATAATAATAGTAATAAATAAATAACCCAGAAACAAAAATAACCACATTACTGGGGGGTGCCTGGGTGGCACAATTGTTTAAACATCCAGAGTTTTGGCTCGAGTTGTGATCTCATGGTCGTGGGATCGAGACCTGAGTCTGGCTCTGCACTCAGCATGGTCTGCTTGAGACTCCCTCCCTCTACCCTGCGCCTTGCCCCCGCTTGTGCGCTCTCTTTCAAATAAATAAAATCTTAAAAAAAAAAAAAAAAGCACATTACTGGCTTGGGAGGGTAGCACAACCTCTGGTTGGCTCATGTACAGACCACATCTCAATCATTCTTATGTTAGCCCCATAAAATGAACTTAAAAAAAAAAAAAGTTGCCAAGCAGCAGAATACACATTTTTCTCAAATGCCATAGAGCATTCATCAGGATAGATCGTATGCTAGGCCACAAAACAAGTCTCAATAAGTTTAAAAAGATTGAAATCATTCAAGCATCTTTTCTGACCATAATGGTTTAAATCTAGAAATCAATTACAAGAAGAAAACTGGAAAAATCACAAATATATGGAGACTAAACATGCTACTTAACAACCAATAGGACAACAAAGAAATAAAGAAGAAATAAAAAAATACATGGAGACAAATGAAAATGGAAATACAACATACTAAACTCTACGGGATGCAGCAAAAGCAACTCTAACAGGGAAGGTTATAGCCATACAGGCCTACCTCCAGAAACAAGAACATTCGCAAATAAGTATCTAACTTTACAACTAAAGGAACTAGAAAAAGAATAAAGCCCAAAGTTAGTAGAAGGAAATAATATAGATCAGAGCAAATATCAATGAAATAGAGACTAGAAAAGACAAGAGAAAAGATCAGTAAAACTAAGAGCTGGTTCTTTGAAAAGATAAAATTGATAAACCCTTAGCCAGACTCATCAAGAAATAAGAGAGGGCTGGGGCATCTGGCTGGCTCAGTCGATAGAGCATGTGACTCTTGATCTTGAAGTTGTAAGTTCGAGCCCCACACTGGGTGTAGAGATTACTTAAAAATAAAATCTTAAGAAAAAATAAGAGAGGGCTCAAAAAATCAGAAATAAAAGAGAACTTACTACTGATGCCACAGAAATACAAAAGATCATAAGAGACTGTTATGAATAATTATATACCAACAAATTGGACAACTTAGAAGACACGGATAAATTCCTAGAAATATACAATCTTCAAAGATGGAATCAGGAAGAAATAAAAAATCTGAATAGACTGATTACTAGTAAGAACATAGAATCAGTAATAAAAAACTCCCAATGAACAAAAGCCTAGGACTAAGACATCTTCACCAGTGAATTCTACCAAAGGTTTGATACTTACCCTACCCTTCTCAACTCTTCCAAAAAACTGAAGAGAAGGGAATGCTCCTAAATTCATTTTATGAAACCAGCATTACCCTGAAAACAAAACCAGAGGACATCACACACACACACACACAAACACAGAAATTATGGGCCAATAGCCCTAATGAACCTAGATACAAAAATCCTCAACAAAATATTAGCAAACTGAATTCAACAACACATTAAAAAGGTCATATACTATGATCAAGTGGGATTTATTCCAGGGATGGAAGGATGGTTCAACATTTGCAAATCAATCAGTGTGATACACCATTAACAAAATTAAGGATAAAAATCATACGATCATTTCGACAGATGTAAAAAAGGCATTTGACAAAATTCAACATCGATTTATGATACAAACTCTTGACAAAGTGGATATAAACAGAACATGACGTATCATAATAAAGGCCATATGTGACAAGCCCATAGCTAACATCATACTCAACAGCAAAAAAGCTGAAAGCTTTTCCCTTAAGATAAAGAGCAAGACAAGGATGCCCACTCTCACCACTTTTATTCAACACAGTATTGGAGTCCTAACCAGACCAATAAAGCAGGAAAAAGAAATAAAAGGCACCCGAATTTAAAAAGGAAGAAGTAAAACTATCACTATTTGTGGACATGATTTTATATATAGAAAGTCCTAAACACTCCACCAAAAAACTACTATAATAAATAAATTCAGTAAAGCTAAAGGGTACAAAGTTAATATACAAAAATATTTTACATCTTTACAAATTAACAACAAACAGAAAAATCCCAAATAGGCAAAGCAATCCTGAGAAAGAACAAAATTGAAGGTATCACATTTCCTAATTTCAAACCAAATTAATCAAAACAGTATGGTATTGGCATAAAAACAGACACATAGATCAATGGAATAGATAGAGAGCCCAGAAATAAACCCAAGTATATATGGTCAATCAGTTTATGACAAAGGAGGCAAGAATATACAATGGGGGTAAGGGCAGGCTCTTTAATAAATGGTGATGGGAAAACAGGATAGCCACATGCAAAGAATGAAACTGGATCACTATCTTACACCATACACACAAATTAACTCAAAATGGACTAAAGACTTGAATGTAAGACCAGAAACCATAAAACCCTACAAAAAAACATAGGCAGTGAGCTCTGTGACACTGCTCTTGGTGATATTTTGTTTGGATCAGACTCCAAAGGCAATGGCAACAAAAATAAAAATAAACAAATGGAACTACATCAAACTAAAAAGCTTCTATACAGGGGAAAAAAAAAGTCAACAAAATTAAAAGGCAACCTAATGAATGGGAGAAGGTATTTGCAAATCACATATCCAATAGGGGTTAATATCCAAAATATAAAGAACTCATATAGCTCAGTAACAAATAAAAATAATCCAATTAGAAAATGGACAGAGGATCTGAATATACATTTTTCCAAAGAAGACATTCCAATGGCCAACAGACACATGAACAGATAGATACTCAACATCACTAACCACAATGAGATATCACCCCATGCCTGTCAGATTGCTATTATCAAAAGAACAAGAAATAGGGCGCCTGGGTGGCTCAGTCAGTTAAGTGACTGCCTTCGGCTCGGGTCGTGATCCCGGGGTCCTGGGATCAAGTCCCACATCAGGCTCCCTGCTCTGCGGGGAGCCTGCTTCTCCCTCTCCCACTCCCCCTGCTTGTGTTCCCTCTCTTGCTGTGTCTCTGTCAAATAAATAAAATCTTAAAAAAAAAAAAAAAAAAAGAACAAGAAATAACAAGTGTTGGTGAGATTGTGGAGAAAATGAATCCTCAAGTACTGTTAGTAGAAATGTAAATTTCTATGGCCACTATGGAAAAGAGTATGGAGGTTCTCTAAAAAAGTTAAAAATAGAAATAAAATCCAAAATTCTACTTCTGGATAGTTATCCTAAGAAAATGAAAACACTAATTTTTTTTTATTCTTATGTTAATCCCCATACATTACATCATTAGTTTTAGATGAAGTGTTCCATGATTCATTGTTTGTGCATAACACCCAGTGCTCCATGCAGAACGTGCCCTCCTCAATACCCCCCTCCCCTCTAGAACTGAAAACACTAATTTGAAAAGATATATGCAGCCCTATGTTCAGTGCAGCATTATTTGTAATAGTGAAGATATGGAAACAACCTAAGTGTCCATCAATGAATGAATGGATAAAGATGTGGTACAACAGAATACTACTCAGCCATAAAAAAGAATGAAATCTTGCCATTTGCAACAATATAGATGGACCTAGATGGTATTATGCTAAGTGAAATAAGTCAGAAAGACAAATACATGGAATCTTGTATGTGGAGTCTAAAAAAATAAGCAAACAGAACAAAACCAAACAAAACTCATAGATACAGAGAGTATGTTGGTGGTTGCCAGAGGGGAGGGTGTGGGGGTAGGTGAAATGTGCAAGGGGTACAAAGTTATATAAATAAATAAGTCATGGAGATGTACGGAATGTACAGCTTGGTGACTATAGTCAATAATATTATATTGCAAATTTGAAAGTTGCTAAGAGTAAATCTTAAAAGTTTGGATCACAAGAAAAATTTTTTATAACTTTAGTAATAGATGGTAACTAGACTATGATCATTTTGCAAAGTATACAAATGTCCCAATTGTTACACTGTACACCTGAAACTAATATAATATTGTATGTTAATTATACTTCAATTTTTATAAAGTTGCCCAAAATCTTTTAGGGATCATTAGAAATGGCTTCCTTTTGGAACATACATACTCTTTCTTTAAACAAAGAAGTACATTTCCTAATAAACAGCAAACTGAGAAATTTTGGAATTCCCACAATTGGTGTTTTTGGGAAAGGCTTATGACTGGTTATTTTTATTTTTTGCCCTCTGTCTCTTACATCAAATACTTTCTCCTGTGAAAAGAGCTGTTGCCCTAAGGCAACATAAAGTAGTCTTGAGAACAAAGAACAAAGATGGACCAATTTGCTCCCCCCAGCCTCCAGGAAGTAATTAAGAAGGCCCAGAGCAATTCCATGCAATACAAAGGCCAGATTCACTAACAAATGGTTTGGATGCTGTTTGGGTCTTTTCAGACATATGGAGTATCTCATTCAAGTTACTTAAAAGAACATCAAATTTAGTATGAGAAAAAATTAAGGCATGTGTGTAAAGGGTATTACACACATTAGTTTTGGTTTTTTTCTTTAAGCTTTTCTTGGAGTGCCTACAATACTCTAAACACCCAAGCTGAATTGGAAAAAAAGTCATATACACAAAACAAATTATTTTTAATTTACTTTTTTAGGTAGTTGAAAAAAAAATCCCTGAACTCTAGCTGGTGATATGTGCCATATTAATGCCACTATATCTTAAAAAGTACATAAATCAGGACAAAGGGCCACGTGCTTGTTTACAGTAAAAGGGCATCAAAAAGTCAAAAGAAAGTTTTCATGACTGAGGAATTACTACCTAACTCTAAACTTATTTTTTTCTATAGGAAATTCACAAATATGATGCAGTATACTAAGAATCAATCACATACATTTTCCACTAAATAATAAAAAATAGTAGAGCAACCATTAAAGTTTTAAAGGTTAGTTCCAAGTGTTAATGTGTGGGTGTATGTCTGTAATAGAAACTTCAAAGGTACCCTTAGTTCTCAATATTTAATATTTGAGTGAAACTAAAAAATGTTGTCATGTCATGATGTCTTTGATCTCTAAAAAATTCTTTGTAAACCTAAGTGGATGATTTTATTTGCACTATCCTACTTTGATGACCACTTGGGAATATAGTCATAATCCTGCTTTTGATAGATCAAAAAAAGTGAAAACCATCTCCACTTTATACTTTATTTAAAATTAATAAAATGATAAACACAATTACAGGTAAATGGCAATTCAGTACACTTAGTTGGATAATAAATTGAAAAATTACATATTCACAAGTACACAGATCCTTTACCAACATTGAACATTTTAGTCTATGTAGTCAAAGTCTTCTGGAATTCCAAAGTTTTTATCAATTTTATTTTCTT
>NC_138370.1:62768977-62791515 GCF_054177405.1 Leptonychotes weddellii
TAAAACCATCACCACTACCTAGTTCCAGAACATTCTCATCACCCAAAAGAAAATCCCATACCCATGAGTAGTACTCCACATTCCCTTTTCCCCCAGCCCCTGGAGACCATTAATCTACTTTCCATCTCAATGAATTTCCCTATTCTGGACATTTCATATAAATGAATTGATACAATATGTGTCTAGCTTCTTTCACTTAACATCATGTTTTCAAGGTTCATCCATGTTGTAGCAGGTATCAATACTTCATTCCTTTTTATGGTCAAATAGTATTCCATCGTATGGATATACCACATTTTGTTTAGTCATTCATCAGTTGATGGACATTTGGGTTGTTTATTGCTAATATGAATAATTTAATAATTTTTGTGTGAACATTTTTTTTAATTCTCTTGGATATATACCTAGGAGTGGAATTGCTGGCTCATATTGTAACTCTATGCATAACATTTTGGGGAAGACATAAATTGTCTTCCAAAGGGGCTCTATCATTTTAACAATACCACCAGCAAACTAAGAGTTCCAATTTTTCCACCTCCTCACCAACAGTTATTTTCCATTCTTTTTATTATAGCCATCCTATGCATTGTGAAGTAGTATCTCATTTTGGTTTTGATTTGCATTTCCCTAATAACTAATGATGTTGAGCATCTTTTCCTATGCTTATTGACCATTTGCATATTTCCCTTGGAAAAACTAATACTTTGCCCATGTTTAAATTGGGTTTTCAAAAATTGTTCAGTTGTAATTTTTAAAAATATATACATTTTGGATATTGGACACTTGTCAGATACAGGATTTACAAATATTTTCTCCTATTCTGTGGGTTTTCTTTTCACTTTCTTGGTAAGGTACCTTGATACACAAAATTTGTTAATTTTAATGAAGTCATATTGATCTGTTTTTTCTTTGTTTGTTTGAGCTTTTGGTGTCCTATCCAAGAAACTGCTGCCTAATCCAAGGATACAGAGATATATACTTATATTTTCTTCTAAGAGTTTTATAGTTTCTTATATTTAGTTCTTTGATCTGAGTTAGTTTTTGTATATGGTCTGAGATGGGAGTCCAGTTGGATTCATTTGCATGTGATAACCAGTTATACCCAGCACCATTAGTTGAGAACACTATTTTCTCCTAATTAAATAGTCTTGGCACCATTGGTCTTAAAAATCAATTGGTTTTACTTCTGGACTTTCACTTCTATTTCTTTAACCTGCATGTCTATTCTTTTTTTTTTTTTTTTTTAAGTAATCTCTATACCCACTGGGGGGCTTGAACTCACGACCCCAAGATCAAGAGTCATGTGCTCTTCTGACTGAGCTAGCCAGGTGCCCCTGCATGTCTATTCTTATACTAGCACCACACTGTCTTGATTATTGTAGCTTTGTAGGAAGTTTTGAAATTGGAAAATTTGAGTCTTCCAACTTTACTGTTTTCTTTCAAGATTTCTTTTTAAAGATTTATTTATATATTTGAGAGAGAAAGAGAGAGAGAGCCTATGCACATGCATGCTGAGGGGGAGGGGTACAGAAGGAGAAGGAGAGTGAAACTTAAGCAGACTTGGAGCTGAGCACAGAGCCCAACACAGGGATCAATCTCACAACCCTGAGATCACAACCTGAGCCAAAACCAAGTGTTGGTCGCTTAACTGACTGCACCACCCAGGCATCCCTCTTTCAAGATTCTTTTGGCTATTCTGGGTCCTTTGCATTTTCATATGAATTTTAGGATCAACTTACCAATTCCTACCAAAAAGCAGTTAGAAGTTTGATAGGTTTTACACTGAATCTGTAGATCAATTTGAGGAGTATTTCCATCTTAACAATATTAAGCCTTTCTATAAATACAGAATGTCTGTTTATAGAGGTCTTTAGTTTCATTCAATGTTTGTAGTTTTCAGTATAAGTTTTGCACTTCCTTGACTAATTTTATTCTTAAGTATTTCCTTCATTTGTAAATACTTAATCTCATTTTCAGATTGTTCACTGTTAACATATAAGATACATGTTATTTTTGTATATTGATTTTTGTATCCTACAACCTGCTGACCTCACTTAATACTTAATGTGGATGTCTTTTCTCTTTTTTGCCTAATTGCCCTGGCTTGAACTTCCAGTACAATGTTGAATAGAAGTGGTAAGGGAGGTCATCCTTGAGGAAAGCATATAGCCTTTTACCATTCAATATGATGTAAGCTGTAGATTTATTATAGATGCCCTTTTATAAATTGAGGAAGTTCACTTCTTTTCCTAGTTTGTTGAGTATTTGTATCATGAAAGGGTGTTGGAGTTTGTCAAAATTTTTTCTTTGTCTAATGAGACAAACATGCTGTTACTGTCACAAATTATTTTATATATTGTGTGCCCAACAAAATAGCTTATCATTATTGCTTTATGCAGTTGTATTTTAAATAAAATAGGAGAACCACAAGGAGATACAAACAAAAATACATATATACTGTCTTTTATATTTACCTATGAAGCAGCCTTCACCGGTGTGCTTTATTTTTTCATGTTACTGTCTAGTGTCCTTTCACTTCAATGAGAAAGACTCCCATATTTTTTTAGGGCAGGTCTGCTAGTGACAAACTCTGTTGTTTACCTGGGAATATCTTACTTTGTCCTTCATTTTTGAAGGAAAATATTTCTGGATACAGAATTCTTGGTGGACAGTTATTTTCCCCCCTTCACTTTGAATACATCATCCCAGTGCCTTTGGCTTCTATGGCTTCTAATAAAAAACAAATTGTTAATCTGATTGAAAATTCCCTGTGTATGATGAGTCACCTCCTTCTTGTTGCTTTCTAGAGTCTCTGTTTATCTTTCGACAAGTTGATTATGATGAGTCTATATGTGGATCTTTTTGAGGTTGTCCTAAATTGGAGTTTGTTAAGTTTTTTCTATGTATAGATTGTTTTTCATCAAATTTGAAAAGGGTTCAGCTTTTTTCTTTTTTTAATATTCTTTTGGTCCCATTCTCTCCCCTCTCCTTCTGGGGACTTCCTTTATGTATATGTTGGCACTCTTGATGCTGTGCCACAGGTCTCTTGAGACTCTGTCGGTATTTCTTCATTCTTTTTTCTTTCTGTTCCTCAGATTGAATTATCTCTGTTGAACTATCTCCAAGTCACCAATTCTTCCTTTTGCCTGCTCAAATTGGCTGTTAATCCCGAGTGAAATTTTCGTTTCAGTTATGGTTTTCAACTCCAGCATTTCATTTGGTTCCTTTTTAATAATTTCCGTATCTTTGCCGATACTTTCTACTTGGTGAGTTTTCATTCTCAGGCTTTCCTTCAGTTCTTTAGACATGTTTTTCTTTAGCTCTTTTAACATATTTAAAATACCTGACTGAAATTCTGGGCCTAGCAAGTCCAACATCATGTGCATGAACCATACTTTCTTTGTATATCTTGCAATTTTTTTGTTGAAAGTTGGACATTTTAAGTAATATGATGTGGCGACTCTGGAAATCACATACTTCCCCCCCTTCCCAGGGTTGTTGTTTTTGGTACTTGTTGCTATTGTTTGTTTAGTGATTTCTCTGAACTAATTCTGTAAAGTCTGTATTCTTTGTTATGTGTGGCTACTAAAGTCTCTAGTTTGCTTACCAGGCATACTACAAGCCAGATCAAATAAGGACAATCCTTCCTATTCGTGGCTTTCAGAAAACCACCAAAGATGTCAAATAGTGACAATTTGGGGGAAACGAGGGTCTTAAAGAGCTCCAGCTCCATTTTACTCCCTCTGATACCAGGAACGCATGGCTGTTATTTTTCAAGATTACTGCTGAGCTAGAGAGTAGGGGATGAGAATAGGACAAACTAAAACACCATAAAGCTTATTATTCTTGCTGAGATTCAGCCATTTTTTCTTGAATAGGTAAATCACTGGTTAGTTTCTAGAATTCTGGAAAAGTTGTGACAATTTTTGGCAGCTTTCATGGAAGGATACATTTTCAAAGGTCCTTACTCCATCATTTTCACTGTCATCCTAGCATTTCTAAGAAAATTTCTTAAGTACTTCTGAGATTTACTTTCAAGTATTTTTGTAGGAATTCAATTTTTACTACAACTTATTTTATCTGTTCTCACTTAAGTAATGGTCAGAGTAGCTAAAATTAAATTTTATTTTTTATACATTATTGCTTTGACTTCTCATTTCTTAGATATTTGCAACCAATCTTGCTAAAACTTATTTGATGTAGATATCAATAAGTCATCTAGCATGATGAAATATAAATATTTCCTGCAAGAATTATTGAGAAATAAGTAAAAGATTATATATAGCTATGTCTACATGAATATGAAGGCTGTAGCTCTTATCAGAGGAACTGTTACAAAATAAACCATGACAGACTTAGAAATTAGTCTGATTGTTGTAACATGGGTGCTACAGCCACACTATTAAGAACCAAATCTTATTACAATCAATTTGTGAAACTCAGAATCCTTTAATCCAGTATAATCCGTTCTGCAATAACATGATAGCCAAAATCCTATGAAACCCCTCATTATCAAAACGCATGTTTTAAAAACAACAATCTCTTTGGGAAAAGGAAATAATCTCATGTGGGAGAATAGAGGTTAAAATCTAAAAAAAATTCTCCAGTTTTAGTAATAAGGAGATCACTGCCATTTACTACTTAAATGTTTAAATTTCTTGAATCTGTGGGTTTATAATTTACATCAAATTTGAAAAAAAAAAAAGCCTTCATTTCTTCTGACAGTTATTTCTTCAAACATTTTTCAGGCCTGGACACATGTACACACACACACACTCACACACACATACCCCACCCCAAGCATACACTCCTTTTGGGACTTTGATTACAAATATATTAGGTCATTTGAAGTTGTCCTACATGTCATGGATGCTATACTCATTTAAAAAATTTATTTTTCCTCTCCAGTTTCATTTTGGATAGTTTCTACTGCTATGTCTTCAAATACACTTAATCCTTTTTCCTGCAGTTTAATCTGCTATTAATTCAGTCCAGTGTATTTTTCATTTCAGACACTGTAGTGTTCAACTCCAGAAGTTTAACATGAATCTTTTTTTTGTATCTTCCATGTTTCTACTTAACTTTTTGAACATACACTTTTTTTTTTAATTTTATTTTTTTTTTAAGATTTTATTTATTTGTGAGAGAGAGAATGAGAGACAGAGAGCATGAGAGGGAGGAGGGTCAGAGGGAGAAGCAGACTCCCTGCTGAGCAGGGAGCCCGATGTGGGACTCGATCCCAGGACTCCAGGATCATGACCTGAGCCGAAGGCAGTCGTTTAACCAACTGAGCCACCCAGGCGCCCGAACATACACTTTTTTAAAAAGACTTACTCATCTATTTTAGAGAGAGAGAGAATGCAAGCAGGGAGTGGGGGAAGGTCAGAGGGAGAGAATCCCCAAGCAGACTCCCCACTGAGCACAGAGCCCTGATGCAGGGCTCCATCTCACAACCCATGAGATCACAACCTGAGCCAAAACCAACAGTCAGATGCCCAACTGACTCAGCCACCTAGGTGCCCCTATATGATACATTTGTAATAGCTTTTAATGTTATTGTCTTCTAATTCTACTATCTGTGTCAGTTATGGGTCAGTTTTGACTGAAGGATTATTGTTTTCACTAAGGAACATCTTTTCCTACTTCTTTGCATGCCTGGTTATCTTTCATTATATGCTAGACATTATGAATTTTATTTTGTTGGGTGCTGAGTATGTTTGTATTTCTAGAAATATTCTTTAGCTTTGTTCTGAGATGCATTTAAGTTACTTTGCAATAGTTTGATGTTTTCAAGACTTGGCTGTTATGGTTTGTTAGATGGATGGAAACAAAGCTCAGTCTATGGCTAATTAGTGCTTGCCAAGTGAGGCAAGGTGTTCTTGAGCACTCCACCTAATGCCTTGTGAATTATACATTCTTCCAATCGGCCTGGTGAGAACAGGCCTTATTCTTGGTCCTGTGTGAGTGCCGGGTACTTCTTCCCTCTAATTCTCTGAAATTGTTCTTTCCCCAGCTTTTGGTAGTTACTTCACCTGCATTCACCGAATACTTGAGGTGAACCCTCTGTAGATACCCAGGGATCTCTTTCTGTATAACTTTTCCTCTCTAGTATGCTGTCCTGTGAACTCTAGCCACACTGGTCTCCCTGATTCTCAGTTCCATTTGCAGGGCTCTGACTAGGTTCTCCTTCCTTGTGCCACAGCCTGGAAATGCAATAAAATAAGCCAACACAATTTTAAGACTTACTTTGTCTGTTTTCTTTCTCTAAGAATCATTGTCCTTTGTTGTCTGATATCACATAACTTAAAAACCTATTTCATATATTTTGTGTGTTTTCAGGTGGCAGAATAAATCCCGTCTGTTACTACTCTATCTTGCCTGGAAGTAGAACTGTCACATTTGAATAAAAGTTTGTTAGCGGTTTTGAATTTTAAAACAGAGGAATTGGACATTTCTCTATAAAAGTATGAACTGAAGTTAGTCTAAAATTCTTTTTACAGGTGTACAGGCTTTAATAAGATTTTTTTTCTTCTGATTATAGTTTGGTAGCTTTCCACAGGAAAAAATATCCTACCTTCACATCTAAAATATATTTAGGGAATAACGGAATTATCCTACATAACTGCTGTCCATTAAATAAGTTGTAATTCTCTATAATTAATGTATTTTATTAAAATAGATATTTTTAATGGAGTGAAATAAAAATAATACAAAGCCAGGAAGGAAGGACCCTTATTCTCTCATTCCCCTATAAAGATCAGAAATGCACAATGTAAAAATGTCAAAAATGAATACACATGTAATGAATTCATCATTATAAAATTTTACAGGATCCAAACACAGATCTTATGTGACTACATAATTAAATACAAAAAGATAACCTAGGTCTGATGTTGATAAAGAATGATAAAGTTTCTTAACTCACTTGTATCCAGAAAACATTTTCTTCTCATTGACTTAGACCTCATAGCCTGCATAATACTCATACACATTGACATGTTTTCCTTAGGTTGAAAAACAAATTACCAACCATAAAGGTTAAGATTGAGAACAGAGGTCAGGCAACCAGTATAAGTTACAGTTGGAACTTCCTCCTCAACTATGCTATGCTACTCTCCAGAGAATTCATCATCACTTATATACCCTGAAATTTCTTCCATCAAGTTTCATCACCTTTCTAAGAGGTGAGGAAATTGCCAAAATTGCTGCTTGATTCAGAGATACAAGAATAGCAACATCTGAAATTACATGCCTGAAATAAGTTTCCCCTCTTCATGAACCATTCTGGCACAATTCTCTACCCTTGTGGATTTTCTGCACCTCAAGATGATCCATAGGCTTAGGATCACCATCAGTATAGGTCAGAGTGGTTTTGTAAGACTAAATAAGTTTTAGTGATTCCTGAGTGGACAGAAGTAATCAAAATTATGAAAAGGATTGTAAAAATAGGAGGTCACAAGTAGAGGTGATCTCAGTCAGGGTCATGTCTCCAGGGAAAGAGCAATGGCAATATAATGGGGACAACAAAATAGAAAAGGAGAAGACTTGATTGGGTATGGCTAGGAGTTGTAGGTCCTTGAAAGAAAATTGAATGAAATTGGGTAAGCAAAGAATTGGTATCATCAAGGAAAAAGTCCCCTAACATACAAAACTGAAATTATGAAGGAAGGCAGAACCAAATAAGAGTAATATACGAAGGACCAGATTTGATAACTGCGAAAACAGAATTTTTATGATGAACAGCTAGAGGGCACAGCCACGCTGATCCTAAAACTAAATTACCTGAAGGTATTAAATCTGGGGAAGAAAACTGTTCTCAAAGTTTCTTTCATGACACGTTTGATGTCTTCTTTAACAAGCAGCATGCATTTCCTTTTAAAGACGATTCATGAGCAGGCCTAGCCTTCTCATAGTAACCTCCTACCATGTCTCTTGTTGCTTTGAGGTGCTCGTGTTCAAGGAGGGTCATTTGATATTAGTTAAAACTTCAAGACTGATTAAAGTGGTTCATTTTGTAGCAGATTCGGCTAGCACTTTATTCTGCAGGATGATGATAAATGAATTAATCTGTGGGCAGCATGAAAGAGCGAACATGTCTCTCTAAGTACTTGATTTACAGAAAATGACTGGCTCAGGGGAAGAGAGGCTATTCTGCCCCCACCTCTTTTTGAAAATCGCCCTGGGTAATCGGCAGAACCAGGGCCAATAGACACCATCATCTAGACTGTGGACTACACGTACGTGATTAATGCCTCCTGCAGATGTGCAAAGCGGCGACCTGTCTCCAAAATTAAGTTTAACTTTAGATTGCACCAACTGAACTGCTTAAATATTTTTTAATTGCAAAGACTACCATCAGGGACAATTTAATTGTAGTCAAATTATTCTCAAGCTAATTTTAAAGTACCAAATATTTTCGATTTCTCTCAAAGCCTTCAATCACATACTATCAGTTTTTTTTTTTTTTAGAAACGCTTCACTAGGTAAAGTTCCCTAAATGAAAAGACAGGCTAAGACAGAAAAATGGGATGAAAGTTATACATATTTTCCTAAGCAATTACATGCAGTGTCCTTATAATATACTCTTTCACTTCCTTAAATATTCAGATTTCTTTCTTTACATAAATATATAAAAATTATTCAA
Organism: Leptonychotes weddellii; assembly: GCF_054177405.1. NCBI lineage: Eukaryota > Metazoa > Chordata > Mammalia > Carnivora > Phocidae > Leptonychotes > Leptonychotes weddellii. The sequence continues at coordinate 62,777,622 of NC_138370.1, forward strand.
AATAAAGCTTTGGAGATTAGTTTTAAAGTAGGAGAAAACATTACTGGTATATTCAAAAGGCAAGTCAATGCACAGACTGATTTTCTGTAACTTGAAAAATCATATTTTTGGTATTATCTTTCCTAGAAGATAATGGTGGGTTTCGTTCTCGAGTCAATGTACTTGGGGCAACTTAACTCCTCTGACTCCTCAGTTTCCGTAAACTTATATTTTCTGTCTTTATCCTTCTACGTTATCTACCTTCCTTCTTCTTAAAATGCTTATAATTTCAAAGTTATCACTATTCAATGCTTTAAGACTCTTTAAAGGAAATATTAATGTAATATTAATACTATTAATGGCTTGATTTTCTCATATACATGAAGAATGGTTCCCAGGTAACTAGAGGTATAAAGTCTCTTTCATTGACAAAGTTAAAAACTTTCAAGGTCTGAGTCTCCTTGAGATTCTCTCTCTTTGCTCCTCCCCTCACATGCATTCTCTCTCTCTCAAGAAAAAAAGTTTTTTTAAATTAAAAAAAAAAAAGGTGGGGGGAGCACCTGGGTGGCTCAGTCAGTTTGGCATCCGACTTTTGGTTTTGACTCAGGTCATGATCTCAGGGTTGTGAGATTGAGCCCCGTGACTGGCTCCACACTGGACATGGAGCCTACTTGAGATTCTCTCTCTCTGCTCCTCCCCTCACTCTCTCTCTCCCCCTCCCTCTAAAAATTAAAAAAAAAAAAATTAAAAAGCCTTCCAAGTGTGATATGAACTTACGTATTTCTTCCACAACTTGTGGGTCACATTCTTTGTACTTTTCTACTTCTGCCTTTAGCTGTTCCCTTTGGTCTCGAAGTGAAGAAAGTTCTTTTGCTAGCATGGTTCGCTCTTCCTGCATTCAAAATAGTTTTATGTACAATTAAGACAAGCAAAATACCACATGTTGTAAGGTTATACATTTTGTAAATGTTTTCATTTTATTTCTCATAACTAATGTGCACTAGGCTTTTGGACAGTATTATATATACACATACCTATATTCACAGTATAAGAACAAACTCAACTCTAATTTTCTCTGAAATCTCAAGCATCTTTCATATATTTTGACTAGTTGAATGGGAATTAATATATAGAATAGACTGCTCATAAATAGATGATTATCAAATCATCTATTAGATGATTATCAAATGTTAGGAAAAGATACTGCCTCTTAGGTAGTTTCATAAGATTGTGTCAATATATATAATATTTTATGGCAACATCATCATTATACAATTTTCCTTAAAAGTGTGATAGATAATTTTTCAACCTTTAAGGATGATTAGCCTTTAAAAATATTTAAAGATATCAGAAATAACAAATTATTGCTAGTGGCCTCCTATCACTTTCCTTTAAAGGTAAACCAGAATAAAGCTTTTAAAACAAAAGGATCCAACAAACACCATTTGAAATTTCTAGCCATAGTTCTCACTAACAGGTAGAAGTCACAGTGCCATAGTTTTCAATTCGTATGTGTGAACGGTTATGGTACAGATTCATAGGATAAGCCTGAGGCAAAGCCAAGTAGAGTTTAAGTTGCCTTGATGGGACCTACTTAAGGTTCCTTGCTAGCTTATATTTTGGTGCTTGTATTTTTTGACTTTTGCCTTTAACTGTTCTCTTTTGTTCCAAAGTGAAGAAAGGCTCCTTTACTAGCATTTGTACAAGGGAATGCATATGCAGAGCAGCATGGTCTGAAGCAGCATAGTCCAACAGAACTCTACAATGATAGAAACATTCTAGATCTGTGTTCTCCAATGCAGGAAACATTAGCCACATGGACCTACTGAGTATGTGATAAAAGGCTATTGTTACTGAAAAACCGAATTTAATTGCATTTACTTTAATTTAAATGTAAATAGCCACCACACATGATTACAGTGTATACTGTATTAGTACAACTCAGAAGAGATTTAAAAATAATGATAAGATTGTTATTATTTGCCATCCATAGCCAAATTATACATGCTCCACAATGAAAAAAGAAAAGCAGCAAAATGGTGAAGAATCTGTGTGAAGGCAATGATAACTCTCCAGACACCCTGAACTGGGAGACATCTCAGACTGTTACTAGATCTTTGCCACGTTAATTTTTTGTGCCTTTAGTTACTCGAATTAAAAATGGAGATAGTAATAGTGGCTACCTCCTTGCACTGTTGGCAGGATTCAATGAATATAAAATGCTCTGGGATAGTATTTGCCTGGCTCATAGAGAGCGGATTATGTATATTAGCTATTTCTTCTTCTTCATTGTCTTCAGCAGCAACACCATCACCATGAATAATGCCAAGTAAATGGGGGCTAGGTGTTTCTGAAAAATCCTGATTTGTGTGCTTAGGATGAACACAAGAGTTCATCTTTCTCAGGAGCCTTTCTAAACTACTATACTCCTCTGAGATCTGCAGCACCCACAAGGATTTTTCCCAGGTGCAATGGATCCAGGGGACTGGGTAACACTCAGCAGACAACTTTTGGGCATGAATATTAGTTGAAGGTGCACCTACAATTTATTGCCAACATTAAGGAAGAAAAAAAGGATCAAATAAAGAAATGGTAATTGCTACTGTCAATTAAAGAAATATAACAGCTTCAGATTATGCCCAGATCTTACATTCCCTTAAATATTCTTCAAAAATTACCATTCTCCAATTCTTCTCTGTGACTGCTAAGTATTCACATAAAAGAAGGTATGTGAAATAATTTTGAAAAGCCACTGTAAGCCTGTGGTGTATCCTTTTCTACAATGTGACTATTTTTGAGTCTCTTTCACAATTAAGTGGTACAAATAGAGGCCTAGATGGAATGCTTGGTGGTGCATGTAGATATTTAATACTCTTTCATGTCATAAATCCATACTTGAGATAATGATGAAACTAGAAAGTGATTTTTAAAAACCCCTAATATAATACTTCATAATACTTTTTAAAATAAAATAAGTCAGTATTCATTTAAATAATTTAGAAATATTACAAAGCCTCAAGGATAATATATTGATAGCTTTCAATTTGTTCTGTGCCAGGACTTAAAAAACATGACTCTTAAAATTTTACATAAACATTTATAAAGGGCTTACCTTGTACCAGGTACTCTTCTGAGTGCTTTGCAAATATTAGCTAGTTTAATCCATACAATAACCTAATGAGGTAGATTTTATCCCCTATTTTTACAACTGGAATAACTGAGAACAGAGAATTTAGGAGAGTTTCAAACCCAGGCTGTCTGGCTGCAGGGTTTATGCTTCTATGCCATGCTGCCATATACAATATAATACAATAATAAAAAATAAACCTAGATTTACAATTGGTGAATCCTACCAGGTCCAATGTTCATGTCCTTTGCTGTACTCACCTCTCTCCTGGGAGGAATGGTACACTCCTCACAGGAAGCTCTAAGTTCTTACTCTTCTATTTACAATTGACATTATTAAAGAATCTACAAACTTACCGTTTCATGTCGGCCAATTTTAGCTTTCTCAATGCTTTTCTGTAGATTTGTGTGCTTTTGGTTTCCCTCAGATAACTAGAAAATTAAAACAAATAAAATGGCTTTCTAAGACAAACTTGCTTAACATGAAGTTTATGAGTCAAGAAGTCAAAATGAGTTTCTTTTTAGCCCCAGGTCAGTGTAACAAACAAGTCAAAGACTACAATGGGAACTAACTTCTCTAATTTGAAGAAAACCAAGTACCATGAATCATGAATGATTGAATCAGAATGAAAAAAAAAAAAAGGTTCAAAAATATTTCCTCTTATCCAGTCAGAAAAGTGAATAATATGCTTTCAATCTTTTCTGCAATCTTTATTTATCAGGTCCCCCAATTCCATGCCAAGTAACTTGAGGTATATTATTTAGTTAGAAATTGAATTTGAAAATTCAAAAAAAATGTTTTACATAAATTCTTCCTTCAAATTTCATTTCACTTCTGCCTAAAGTCTTTTGAAAACACCCTGGACTGTTTCTTATAGACTTGTAGTATTATGGCCTGTTTCACTAACATAGAGTCAAAAATGAATGCATCACTTATTATTCTTAAATCAGGTACGTTATGAGGAATTACATACTTGATATACTAAATTCTTTTTTTTTTTTTATTTTTTAAAGATTTTATTTATTTATTTGCGAGAGAGAATGAGAGACAGAGAGCACGAGAGGGAGGAGGGTCAGAGGGAGAAGCAGACTCCCCACTGAGCAGGGAGCCCGATGCGGGACTCGATCCCGGGACTCCAGGATCATGACCTGAGCCGAAGGCAGTCGCTTAACCGACTGAGCCACCCAGGCGCCCCTTGATATACTAAATTCTTAAAGAAGAAAAAAAATCTATGAGCTGTTGCTGATGTTATGCATGTTTTACATACTTTAAAAGTGATCAGTTCAAGTATTATACTAAGCTTAGAAAGTAGTAAGCTGTATGTGGAAATGGATCAAATAATACCAGCATAAAGAGACCATAAATATAGAATATCTGTTAGCATGTGGCTGAGCCCACCCCAAAAAGGACTGGTTAATTTCAAAACATCGCTTCCCCGTCTTCTCATTTTTATTAATTGCACCTGGTCCATGACTAAATAAATATTCCCAATATTAAATTCTCTACCACATCTTTTGCTAGTTAGAAATTTCAGACTCATATGATTGGGTAAGAGCCTCCTTAAAATATATTTTACTCCTCCCTCACTCTTGAGTTACAAACATTTAGAAAATAATTAATAATTGGATGAATGATTTCTTGAAGCTGACCTTTTACAATATGACCTACTTATATGTAGAGGGTAAATAATGCTTATTATGTGTCATAGATTAAAAATCACAAACAGTATCTTCAAAAACTTAGTAGCTTTACCCTGGCTTTAGGAAATCTTCCATTTCTCAGTATGCATAAAGGAAACATTGTCAGCTTTCCTGTAATGGTTCATCTAGTCACTGATTCTAATCCATAGCATGAACAAGATCCATCTGTGATACCAAGAAGACACCACCACCAAACCAGTTATACCTCTTCTGAGAGTAATTATCTTCCTAAGTTAAAAAAAAAAAAATCTGCTATACATTTAGGAGCCAAAATAAAGCTTTAAAGTCCTAAATTTAACAAGGAGATCTGGTTCTTTAAAACAAGGGTTTCCATTTATAAAATAACACCATGTTTAAAAAGTTAATATTCCACCCTGCAGGACTCACCTGAAATAATTAATAAATGCATGTGACATTTAAATTCAGGAATAGATAATCTTCCAGTGAAAAAATACATATACCTATTAGCATAACATATTGCCATTAAAAATGTTCTTAAAATAACCAGATAAGTAGATGTTATCCAAATAGTTAATAATTGTACAAAAATAAGCCAATAAATAACAGATATATATCTTAATTACATTAATGAAGTGTCTTCCAGGTACTGTATGTCTGTTTGTAGTTATTTATAACTTAAAAGCATTTGAAAGAGAGCTAATTCAGGAATTCCTTAACTTTGAAAATAATATCTACTTTAAAAGTGATTTCATGGGGCGCCTGGGTGGCTCAGTCGTTAAGCATCTGCCTTCGGCTCAGGTCATGATCCCAGGGTCCCGGAATCGAGTCCCACATCGGGCTCCCTGCTCAGCGGGAGGCCTGCTTCTCCCTCTCCCACTCCCCCTGCTTGTGCTCCTGTTCTTGCTGTCTCTCTCTGTCATATAAATAAATAAAATCTTTAAAAAAAAAAAAAAGTGATTTCATGATTTGTCATTTTAAGTATGTTGGTAATGGAGGAAGGCACAACTTAAATGATGTGATCAAATAAGAAGCTTCTGCTATCTATCCTAAGTACTGAAGCAACTTGGTTCAGCTCCATGGTGAAGGATTCTTGGTACTCTGTTCTTAAAATCTCAACTACCGGAAACAATGAAACCAACTCTTGTAAGGCAGCCCTTACTAACAGCTTTTCATCTACATATCTCTTAGAAGCAATATTGCTATAGCTCTTAACACATACCCTGGAATTAAACCAAACCCAGGCTTTCAAGTGATAAGAGCTGGTATTTTTAGCCACCATATAGATATTACCTAAACCAGTCCTCAAACTTTAGCATATATGAGAATCACCCGAAGGGCTTATTAAGACACAGGTTGCTGGGTTACAACTTCCCAGTTTCTGAATAGGAGGTCTGAAGTAGAACCTAATAATCTGCATTTTAACATGCTCCCAGGTGATGGGTGATGCTGATGCTTCTGGTTTGGGGGCACCACATTTTTGAGAACTACTGATCTTAACAAAAACCTGTTTTGTTAAAATAACCCAACTACAATACACAAGATATTAATATATGGGAGAATATTACCTAGTTCATCAGCAAAAATGAATTACTGCTAAGTATTGTAGCCTGAACTAGAAAGAAAACAAAACAAAATCTTAATAATTCTGTCACTAAAAGAAATACAAAAGTCGGCATTTACAAAAATAGAAAAATGAGTGATACTCTATATTCCAGAAAGGTATTCATCATAAAATTCCTTTGAAGAACACTCTATATACATTTCCATAAGTAAGACAAGAGCCAACTATATACTATACCAAATCCATTTCCAACTTTCACTAAAAAAATTTTGTAAAACCCAGTGATTCAGAACAAACAATACCAACAACAAAAACGACTCATAATTAGTAAGAAGAGGATTTCATCTTAGATTTGAGGAGCTGACACAATGCCTCTCTTTAATGCATTCCAGACCACCTATACAGACACTCAGGGTTGAGAAACATAATGCCAATGTTTTCTAAAGAGCTAATTCACTGCCTGGAGGAACTGCCTATTCATAAGAAGAACAGAAAGACCGATTCAAGCTGGCTACATTGGAATTCTGATTTGCTCCTTTTAAGAAATAAAAAGATTTCAAAGCATTAGGGAAGGAATATAGAAGTTTTCATAGGTGGGAAAGAATGTCAGGCAACAGGGAATGCGGAAAAGAGGTAACAGCAAGAAAAACCAGATGAGTCTACTGCTTTATCAAAATTCAAATACAGTATGTTGGGGAAAAATAGGTTCTATGTCTCGTTGCTCCTTAAAAAAAAAAAAAAAAAAGAGCAGTATCATTTACTTTAATATTTTATATATTTAAAAAATCTTGTTAGGGTACCTACAACTTTAAAATTCACTTAAGGTGATATTTCATTCAGGCATCAGTAATAAAGGAAACTGAACAGTGTAAAGATATTTATATATAAAGATGGGAGCCATGTAATTGCCTTAACAACAGAGAAATGTTAAATCAATATTTCATGGTATGAATGTGCCACAATTATGTAGCCAAAGGAAATGTTTTGGAAGAATTTTTAATGACACTATGAAATACAGAATAGAGTTTTTTAAAAGCTGGAAACAAAACTGTCAATACATTTGAGAGTTTATGACAAAAAAAATGCAAGAAAATGCACAAAATTTTAAAAATGATTACCTCTGTATTGTGGAACATACTATTAAACTTTCTATATAATAAGCATACGCCACTATTATTTAGAAAATTATTTTCCCATTATAAGCAATATTTGAATGTATTCTCAAGAAATGATTTTTATTTTAAAAGACTCAAACAATGCAGAAGCATTTAAACAAATTGACTTTTTGCTCCCCACTTCTGCACCATCCCCAGAATCCCCTCTCCACAGGTGACCCCTGTAAAGTCTAGTGGGCCTCCTTCTTGTCCCATTCCTTTGCTTTATTTTCAGATATAGGTCAATATAAAGAATATTTCAAACACATATAGGCTTATACTTTGTTATGTTCTGTAACTTGCTGTTTTTAGTGAAATTTCCATGTCAACATATATACATAGGTCTACTTAATTTTTTTTAAAGATTTTATTTATTCATTTGAGAAAAAGAGAGAGCACACACATGAGCGGGGAGGGACAGAGGAACAAGCAGAAACCCCGCTGAGCGCGGAGCCCAAAGTGGGGCTCCATCCCAGGACCCCCCGAGATCATGACCCCTGCCAAAGTCAGATGCTTAGCCGAATGAGCCACCCAGGCATCCCTACTTCATTTTTTTTTATTATTTTAGAGAGCGAGCACGTGCACACAAGCGGGGGGAGGGGCAAAGGGAGGGAGAGAGAGATTCTCAAGCAAACTTCTCACTGAGCACAGACCCCCACGCAGGGCTCAATCCCATGACCCTGAGATCATGACCTGAGCCAAAATCAAGAGTCAGATGCTTAACCAACTGAGCCACTCGGGTGCTCCTAATTTTTTTTAATAGATTTTTTCAGAGCACTTTTAGGTTCATAGCAAAATTGGATGGAAGGCACAGGGGGTTACTTGGAAACTGCCCCACAGACACAAGAACCAGTTTCATTTTCAAATGAAACCCCCCATTTTTAACCTCCCCCAGAGTGGTCCATTGAACCTTCATTGACATATCATTATCACCCAAAGTCCATTGTTTACATTAAGACTCACTCTTTGTGTTGTACATTCTATGGTTGTGACAAATGCATAATGATATGTATTCATCAGTATGGTATCATACAGAGTATTTTCACTATCCTTCACATCTTCTGTGCTCTGCCTATTTATCCCTGCCTCCTGCCAACCTCTGGCAACCAGTGATCCTTTTAATGTCTATATAGTTTTGTCTTTCCAGAATGTCATGTAGTTGGATTCACACATTATGTAATCTTTTTAGACAGGCTTCTTTCATTTAGTAATATGCATGTAGGCTCCTCCATGTCTTTTCATGGCTTGATACCTCATTTCTTTTAATCACTGAGTAATAGTCCATTGTCTGAATGTACCATAGCTTATTTATGCATTTACATAGTGAATGACACCCTGGTCGCTTTCTAATTTAGGCAATTATGAATAAAGATACTATAAGCATTGACATATATGCACGTTTTCCACTCATTTGGGTTAATCTCAAAGAGTGCAATTGCTGGATCATAAGAGTCTGACTAGTTTTATAAGAAGCTGCCAAACTCTCCTCCAAAGTGGCTGTACCATTTTGCATTCCCAAGAGCAATGAATGAGAATTCCTATTGCCCCACATCCTCACCAGCATTTGGTGATGTGTTCATTCTTTTTCTACTGTCTACATACTATTAGTTTATTATGCTATTATCAATAGCTATTTTATTAATGTCCTATTTTTCATTACAGCAAGCCTCCAACACTCCCGTCATTTGACATAGATCTCCGGGCACGCGTACAAGACTTTCTGTAATGTATAGTATAAGCAAAATTGCTGGCTCAAGACATAAACATATAACTTTTTTTGGCACTTTTTATTGTGGAAAATACACATAAAATTTAAACATCTTTTTTTTTTTTTTTAAAGATTTTATTTATTTATTTGACAGAGAGAGACACAGCAAGAGAGGGAACACAAGCAGGGGGAGTGGGAGAGGGAGAAGCAGGCTTCCCGCAGAGCAGGGAGCCCAATGTGGGGCTTGATCCCAGGACCCTGGGATCATGACCTGAGCCGAAGGCAGATGCTTAACGACTGAGCCACCCAGGTGCCCCAAAATTTAAACATCTTAACCATTTTAAGTATGTAATTCAGTGGCAGACGTAAATTCACAATGTTGAGCAACCATCACCATTACCCATGTCCAGAATTTTTCATCACCCCAAACAGAAACTTTACACCCATTAAAGAATAACTCCCCGTTCTCCTCTCCATGCAGCCCCTTGTAACCTCTACTTTACCTTCTGTCTCTATGAATTTGCCCATTCTAAGTACCTCATTTAAGTGGAATCACACAGTATTTGTCCTTTTTTGTCTGTCTTATTTCACTTAGCAAAATGTATTCAAGGTTCATCCATGTTGTAGCATGTCAGAATTTCATTCCTTTTTAAGGCTGAATAACAAATACTTCATTCTATGTATATATTGCATTTTGTTTACCTATTCATCTGTTGATGGATCTTTGGGTTCTTTCCACATTTTAGCTATTGAGAATAATGCTGCTATGGACACTGGTGTACAAGTATCTGAGTCCCTTCCTTGCTTTCAATTCTTTTGGGCATATACTTCAAAGTGGTATTGCTGGATCATATGGTCACTCCATGTTTAACTTTTTGAGGAACTACTAGGCTGTTTTCCGCAATAGCTTCACCGTTTTACATTCCCACCAGCAATGCACAAGGTTTCAGTTTCTTCAACATTTGTTATCTATAGCTTTTTCTTTTATAACATGTGTGAAGTAAATGTTTAACTTTGACTTTAGTCTTTGACCTTCACTGATAGTATATAACAGGCTTACTCCCTGCAGGTTTCCCCATAGTGGTTACTGTTAGTTTAAAAGGTTGATAATCTGATGGCTGAAAATGACATTCCATTACTGTTTTAATTTGCATGTCTTTGATTATCAAGATTTAGCATCTTTTCATCTATCTACTGATCATATGTATTTTTTCAATGACTTAATACCCTTTGACCATTATTTTATTGCATTATTTACCCCTCTTTTTTTTTTGAAAGATTTTATTTATTTATTTGACAGAGGGAGAGAGAGAGAGAGAACATAAGCAGGGGGAGGGTGGGCAGAGGAAGAGGCAGGCTCCCTACTGAGCAGGGAGCCCAATACGGGGCTCAATCCCAGGACCCTGGGATCATGACCCGAGCCAAAGACAGATGCTTAACTGACTGAGCCACCCAGTCACCCCACTTTACCCTTTTCTTAAATATTTTTAGGAACTATGTGATAGATGGTAATCATTTGGTTATATATGTTTGACTTTTAATGTTGTCTTTCAATGTACAAGTTTTCATTTTTTTAGGCAAATCAGCTATCTTTTGGCTTCCAGATAGTGTGTCTTGCATCGAAAAGCCTCTCAAACTAATATTGTACAAATAATTTCCTTCTATTATTTGTAGAGTATTCTTTTGATCTTTCACTTTGTAAAAGGCATCTGGTTTATTTTGGAAATGATGTGAGGTAGGGCCCTAAATTCAATTCATTTCAATGGATATCCAATTATCCCTATAACTCATTCAACAGTCTGTCCTTTCTCTACTGAACTGATAAAGATGTATAGAATCTTTGTCATAAAGTAAACAAGTATACATAAGCCTGTTTATGGCTTTTTATTGCTCTACTTATGTTTGTCTACCCTTACACAAGTAGCAGATTTCATTACTATAGCAATATATTTGTTTTGATATCTAAAAGGTAGAATCCCACCTCACTGTTCTTTAATACTTTCTTGATCCTTCTTACAATTCCTCTACCACATGAACTTGAGAATCATCCATAATAATCCAATGGGATTTTAGTTACCACATTAGCTATATAGACATAAATTGACATTTTTATAGTTTCCTCATTCGTGAATATATTGCTCCATTTTTTAAAGAGCTCTTTCATGTCCTTCAGTAGAGTTTTGTAGTTTTCTTCATGTATGTCTTGCCCATTTCTTGTTAGGGTTTAATATTATTTTGGGTGCTATTGAGGGACAGCCAATGACCTCTTGCCTAAGTCTATCACTGTATGGAATGTTCTTTGCCACAGTAGTTGATTTCAAGTGTTACTGAATCAGAATGAAGTCAGTCTTTTTTTTAATGGTTATGGGAAACAAGTCTCTCCTGCCCTACGGATTCTAAACTCCAAGGCTACAAGGAAGCAAACAGCCCAAATCACTGCTGGCAGCCATCTCACAACAGTCTAGAAAGCCAACTTCAGGACATGGGTATCACACAAAAGTCAGAGCCAAGATAAATGCAGAGAAACAGAGTCACAATCTTGATTAAATGATGCCTGAAGTATGCTCTACTTTTGAGAAAATTTAAATGACTCATTAAGTCAATTCCACCCTTATCATTTATGCCAAATAAATTTGGGTTTTCTGCCATTACCATGGTAAACATTTTAACTATTACAACAGGTAAAGCTTTAATAATAGTCTGTTTCATTTACTGCTGGCTAGCAATGAATGCTGTGAATTATTCTGGAAGATATCAGATTTAAAACATTCTTATTTCTCTATATTGGGTTATAGAACTAAGTATCAAGGAACAAGAGTGGGCAGAATAAAGTAACATAAGCCAGGAAGGTTCTTCATTCAGTAAGCTTTTATGAAGTGCCCGCTATATACACAGTTATAATAATATTGGCTTGAACCTTTTCACTAATTATAGTAACAAATAACTCAAGGCATGTAGTGAGCACTGACTGTTGAATATTTTTGAACTGTTTCTCCTTAAGCAATAAGATAGTGCTCATTAAAAAAATAACACTCTGTGAAGCTAGCAAATTAATACTCCATTTAACAGGGAGATCACATTTCCAGGAACCCAACCTGTGCAGCACACTAAGAACCTGGAAATGAGAAAAGTACACCAGAAATCTTAAATAATGGACACAGGAACTAACAGTGAGGATCGCATTAAGAAAGCAACACAAAGGGAAAGTGAAGCCACTCAGTAAGTGCATACTTGAGAACCCCAAAACTCAAACTCTCATACATAATATACCTGCTGAAGATGAGATCACAACAATCAAAATTACAATGTGAAGAAATGAACTATCAGAGTCAGAGCAGTACACAACAAACAGGAAATAAGCATTCTTTCAATTACAAATGTCAGGAGTATGTATGTTCAGTAAGATTAAGTAATAAAAGGAGAAACGGAAAACTAAAGAAATTATAAGAAGGAAAAAGCAAGACAATTTGGAAATGAACTATTTGAAATTGAACTATCTGAAAATGAACTATTTTTGATTTCTAGGAAGTGATAAAAAAATTAAAAAGTAGTTAAGAGACATGGAAGATAAAGAAAGTCCAACAGAAGCCTTATAGTGTAGTGAAACTACTTAGAAGTTGTGACTATAGTTAGAATCCAACTAAAAGTCACTCAGATATTTTGAAAGCCAAAGACATGCAAAATCCAGCTGACAAAGTGAAGCAAGTCAGATACAAAGTTATGGAGGATTAGACTCTTCCGACATGAGAACTGGGTTCTAATATGACAAACTCAGAGATGAGGGCTATGCAGCAGAGGTTACTGTCTACCAACATCCGCTCTTCCTTTTAAGAGGACCCCAGTGAATAGTGAAAATAAATGGGAATTACTACGTCTATCAGCACTGTGGGCAAGAATATCTCCTAGAAAACGACAGATGTTGGTGAGGATGTGGAGGAAGGAGAACCCTCCTACACTGTTGGTGGGAATGCAAGCTGGTGTAGCCACTTTGGAAAACAGTATGGATGTTCCTCAAAAAGTTGAAAGTAGAGCTACCCTATGATCCAGCAATTGCACTACTGGATATTTACCCCAAAGATACAAATGTAGTGATCCGAAGGGGCACGTGCACCCCAGTGTTTATAGCAGCAATGTCCACAATAGCCATACTATGGAAAGAGGCTAGATGTCCATCAACAGATGAATGGATAAAGATGTGGTGTGTGTGTGTGTGTATACACACACACACATACATACGATGGAATATTATGCAGCCATCCAAAAAAACCAAAATCTTGCCATTTGCAATGACGTGGATAGAACTAGAAGGTATTATGCTAAGCGAAATAAGTTAATCAGAGAAAGACAATTATCATATGATCTCACTGATATGAGGAATTTAAGAAACAAAACAGGATCATAGGGGAAGGGAGGGAAAAATGAAACAAGATTAAACCGGAGAGGGAGACAAACCATCAGAGACTCTTAATCTCAGGAAACAAACTGAGGGTTGCTGGAGTGGAAGGGGGTGGGAAGGATGGGGTGGCTGGGTGATGGACATTGGGGAGGGTATGTGCTCTGGTGAGCACTGTGAATTGTGTAAGACTGATGAATCACAGACCTGTACCCCTGAAACAAATAATATATGTTAATAAAAAAAATTTTTAAAAAAAGAAAAGAGGGGCGCCTGGGTGGCTCAGATGGTTAAGCGACTGCCTTCGGCTC
>NC_138370.1:62792015-62854704 GCF_054177405.1 Leptonychotes weddellii
TAATCCCCACGATGCAGAAGATATATTCTATTCCTCTGAGGGCTACACAACAGTCCACCACTCACCATCTCCCTTCTCCTGCTTGCCCCTCACTCCCTTCCAGTCTGCTTTTTCAGAGGTTCATTCCACACAGACCTTATGCTAGGTTCCAGTGCTCTCTGGACAGAATTGAACATAGCTCCAGTGGCCTCTTGGTCTCTCACTTTTGACTTTGGCTCACATGTAGCCCATGAGCACACTCATACCTAACATACTCCAGGACTGCTGGCCAATTCCATACTTTTATATAATAATTGACAGAATCAACCAATAGATCTACATAGATGGTAAAATCAGCAAAATTATTTTTACATAAGGAATTGGTTATTTTCTTACTGCTTTTCAAGAGCACTGGGAAATAATATGCCCACATTTTACCCTAACCATTTCTGAATACTTGTAAGAATTAAGATTTCCACTATTAAAACTGTTAATAAAAATGTTGCTGAAATGCTATTTAGAATGTTTTGATCCAATAACTTACTTAGTTTCTTTAAGTAATTTAGTTTCATTAGAAGCCACCAATCTAAAATACAACATATTACTTGCTGAGAAACATCAGTTCAAGAGTTTAAGCTCAAAGTTCTATTTAATTTAAATAGACTTCAAAGCTTTAAATTTCTATTTAGGTCATGTTATAATAAACTCCACATTAAATTTACAAAGCCAAAGAACAAGTCATAAAGAGACAACAGTGTTGAGAAAGTCAGTGATTAGAGGACCTGCTCATAAAGGTTTTTATCTTTTTAAGAAAATAAAGCCCATTCTTCTTTTTCTATTTCTGCCTCTTATAGTGGAAAGATTCACAAGAATTTGGATTTCGAAGGATTAAAAAGGCAACGTAAACCCTTCTCTTCCATAGCCAAATTAGCTTTAGCAGAGTAGAGAGAGCAACCCAACACATTCAGATGGTAAACTAACTCAAGAGTCGTGAATAGTCAACCAAACTAAGATTTGCAGCAAGTTTAAGTGTTAGAAATTATTGAAAGGAGAGATATGGCTTTTAAAAATATAATAATTAGGGGCGCCTGGGTGGCTCAGTCGGTTGAGTGTCCAATTCTTGGTTTCAGCTCAGATCATGATCTCAGGGTCCTTGGATCGAGCCCCATGTCAGATTCTGTGCTTGGTGTGGAGTCTGCTTGAGATTCTCTCCCACTGACCCCCCACCCCCTGCTTTTGCGCTCTCTCTCAAATAAATAAATAAATAAAATCTTTAAAAAAATAAAAGGTAATAATTAACAAAATTTAAAATTGAGGTTGTTTTGCATCTAATCTAAACCTATTTTTCAAAGAGTTGTAGTGTAGGAAATTTACAGTTACAAATAAATATAAATACTAGGGAGCCTGAACAAAGCCCTGTGTTTGAATCTGTTGAAATACAGGCCTAGAAGTTTGAACCATACCCTTTGGTCAAGTAAGAACCATACTTTAAACAAACAAAAAACAGCCAACTAATAGGGTTATTTTTGTGAAACTTCTAAATACATAAAACAGCCACGGACATTATAAATATTGAAACATTAAAATGTATAAAATATTGATGTTTTTTGAGGGTAAGACAGTTCAAACTAATTGAAATTAGGGCTATCTCAAGAAATTAATATATATATTCTTATATCTTGACACTGCCACCACCTGATGGCATGACATCAAAATTGTAGGCTCAGAGGCGCCTGGGTGGCTCAGTCGGTTAAGCGACTGCCTTCGGCTCAGGTCATGATCCTGGAGTCCCGGGATCGAGTCCCGCATCGGGCTCCCTGCTCGGCAGGGGGTCTGCTTCTCCCTCTGCCCTCTTCCCTCTCGTGCTCTCTGTCTCTCATTCTCTCTCTCTCAAATAAATAAATAAAATCTTTAAAAAAAAAAAAAAATTGTAGGCTCAGTTTTTTTGTGGAGTAAATCTTTTCCAGGTTGGCTGATTTAGGGAGAAGATAGTTATGAGTGAACAATGGAGGTCACAAACCTGTAATTCACATGAAGCACAGAAGAGTACAGGGAATTCTATAGCTCTAGAGTCAGGCTTCTGGCCCCAATAGCAAAGGAAAATAATTCCTGAAGGAAAGTTTAAAAAGCCTAGTCTAAAGCTACCTACTACAAAAGAAAATATACGCAAACAAGTATAAAAGAGAAATCTGTGAAATTGTAAGTCCTATCAAAAATCTCTGAATTCTGAGCATAAAGTCACGCAAGTTTCACAGCTCTAATATTACCCATTGTAATTATTAGTTTAAATTCTTCACCAACAAAAATACTTAGTTTATATCCTCACACACTCCCAATTTTTTAGTCACTCAATCTCATCAAATGTATGTTTATTCTTGATTATCTGAGACAACAGGGAGAATAAGAACATTCAATGTAAAAGACATGACTTCTAAGTGCACATAGATATAATTTTGCAGGCTCTGTTAGTTGCCTCTCTACAGCCTTTCTTTGTACACAGAACTCCAGCTTTGTTCAGACTGGAGTAGTAGTGTGCTCAGAGAGAAGTGGGTCCTCTCCCAGTCGCAGAGGATGAATTATGATGGCTTACCCTTCCAGCGTGAGCATGTAACTCAAAGCTGGCCGATGAGACATAAAGAAAAGCCTAGCTGGGAAAGGGGGGCATTCTGGGATTTTCTTCCTGGAAAAAAAAGAGATGTACAAGAAGCAATTGTACAACAAAACAAATTGTACAACAAATTGTACAACAAAAATCTATGTCTTCCATGACATAGAAGCTGTAGTAGCTACTGCGTCCAGAAAGGGAAAGCAAAAAAATGGCAGAGAAGCCAGTCATCAATCTGTGGTTAGATTAACCAATCCTGACAAAGCCCACCTCCAAACTTCTTATATGAGAACTCCTTTTATTTAACCCAATTTGGATCTACTTTTCGGTTATTTGTGGCTGAAAATATCCTGATTCATGTTTATAAAAAAACCATAATGTTGGGCAGCATTTCCCAAAGTGTGTTCCATGGAACATTAATCCCTCATGAAAATGGGTCAAGTAAGGGGCACCTGGGTGGCTCAGTCAGTTAAGCGTGACTTCGGCTCAGATCGTGATCTGAGGGTCCTCGAATTGAGCCCCTTGTCAGGCTCCCCGCTTGGCGGGGAGTCTGCTTGTCCCTCTCCCTCTGCCTCTCTCCCTGCTCGTGCTCTCTCTCTCAAATAATAATCTTAAAAAAAAAAAAAAAAAGAAAGAAAGAAAATGGGTCAAGTAAGATTCACAATGTATATACCAGCATATTATAGGATCTGAGAACTCAAACTAGTTTATCTTTATTAATCCAGGATCCCCCAATATTTTTGATTATAGAACTTTCCTTGTAACTAACACCTATTATATATCCATTCCACAGAATTACTTTGGGTAATGCTGAGCTAGTGTCCAGCAAACTATAATCCAGGTGAAGTGGTGGTAAAAAATGGAGTTTAAAATTCATGCTTAATCATTCATATATATGATATTTCCAAGGCTGAATTCCTCCCCCCACCCCATGAGATTACTATAATCATGACTACTTAGTGGAAATCATCTTTACTGCTATATGTTGTAGACTGGAAGACAAAGAAAAACTACAGGCCAAGGAGGAAGGCTCCTAGACCAAGAACACAATAGTTGGGACTGAAACTAAACAGAGCTGTATTGATTTATGCTTTCACTCAGCAACATTTATTATGTCTCTACATGTCTCAGTAATTGCATTCCATGCTGGGGAAAAAACATGATTAAGATATCTCTGCCCTCAAAGAACGTCTGCTGTGGAAATAAGGCACATAAAGACTTCGCTCTATAAAAGAAATATATATGAGATGGTCAAAGCACAAAGAAGTTCTAAACTGTTGAGGAGGAGGGGATAAAAACTCAGGAAAGATTCTTGAGGTGGGTCTTAATGGATATATGTCTCTGGCTAATGGGCAAGTTGGAGTTTGTTAGCTGCACTGGTAAAAAGAGCCAGCCAGGCACAGCATGTAAAAACACAAAGATATAACATGAGTAGCACTTAGGAAGCTGTACACAACTCAGTATAACTAGTCTGTAGGGCTAGTGAAGGGGTAACAGCAGGTTATTAGACTGGCCAGTGGCAGGAGCTAGATTAGAGACAGCCTTAAAGCCAGGCTGAGGAATCTGGACTTTATTATTCAAGAGTGGGAAAACATCCAAAGGACATTAAAGATAACTACTATAGCAGATAGGAGAAAGTGAAGACTGGAGACAGGGAGACTGGTGAAGACAATAATTCAAAATTCTGGGCCAGAGATAATGAGAACCTAAGCCAAAACGGTGGCAGCAGGGCTGGCGACAAAGGGGGACATTTGAGAGATATCAGTGTGTAGAATCAACTGAGGTTTAGCATGAGCTGGATGTGAAGGAAAGGAAGAAAAAAACCCCTACGATAACTACTTGGTTTGGGTGACTAAGTAGATAGTAGTTCCAGAGTCTAGAAGACACAGAAGCAGGTTTGGGTAATGAACTGAGCTGTGAACGTACGACTGTGATTTGCCTGTCAGCCATTCAAGGAGAGAGGTCTAGCTGGTAGCTGAACACACAAGTGTGGAGCTCAGTGCAGAGGTATAGGCAGGAGACAAAAACTGGGGAATCAAAGGTATGTGGGTGGCAATGGAAGTCACAGGAGTAGATGAGATTTCCCAAGAAGAATGCGCGGAGCAAGAAGGGAGAGGGACTGAGGAGAGTACGCCAGGGACCAGCCTAGGGATCCCTAGTTTGTCAAGGTAGTTGCCTGAATTTGAGTTATTTTTCCCTATTTCAAAAAACTGCACAGAAAACATATATCTTAAGACAGAGACTACCTAGGCTAAAGTCCCATGAATGGAGTCTTAAATGATAGTTCTTCAAAAATGAGGCTCGGACACCGTGGAGAGCAAGACTGCTGACAAGGGGGGATTACTGTGGAATGGCCAGAATAATTTTAATTATCAGGAGTAAGGAGCTCCACAAGGCAGCCAACCTCGTCAGAAGTGGTAGAAGGAAGAGGTTATGAAGAGAGAGCAAGCCAGCAGAAAGGCCCTGAAAGCATTTATTGGCACCAGAAGCAGTGAAATCCAGGAGTAAAAACTGAGGCAGCAGGCCTAATAAATTAAGAGTTTGCTCCCGGGCGCCTGGGTGGCTCAGTCGGTTAAGCGTCTGCCTTCGGCTCAGGTCATGATCCCAGGGTCCTGGGATCGAGCCCCGCACTGGGATCCCTGCTCAGCGGGAAGCCTGCTTCTCCCTCTCGCACTCCCCCTGCTTGTGTTCCCTCTCTCGCTGTGTCTCTCTCTGTCAAATAAATAAATAAAATCTTTAAAAAAAAAAAAAAAAAAAGAGTTTGCTCCCTGTCCGCCATCGTGGAAGAGTTCCTGCTCATTTCTCTTTTGCTGAACATGTTAACATGCAGTTTATTTATGGTCTAGTTTCTGGACTGAAATACGAATCCGCAAGGACATGGTTAGCATGGTGTCACAGTACAGAGCAAGAGCACCAAAACTTGCTGAAGGACTGAATGGCTCCTCATTTCACTTAGGGTAAAAGATGTGCAACAGGGTGGACGGCCTTCCACGGTCTGGCCATCGTCCCCCTTTAGCTCTCTGACCTAAGTTCCTACTAGTCCATTTCAGTCATTCTACTCTAGTCACAATGGCCTCTGTTTTGTAAATTTACTGTGTTCTTAAGGCCTCTGCCCTGGCTGTTTTCTCTGTCCAGATAGGTCTCTCTCTGTTCCTCCCCAAGATATTCACAAGTTAACTCCCTCTCCTTCCAATTTTGCTTTCTCAACAAGGTCTGACCACTGATTTTAAATCTGCCTCCTGCCCCCCAACTCTAGTACTACTTTTCATTTTTTTTCATATACCCACCATCTATTCATACAATACACAGTCTGCATCATAATTATGTTTATTGTTTGATGTCTGTCTCCCTCTACTAGAAAGTGAGCTCCACAAAGGCAGGAATCTTTGTCTGTTTTGCTCACCGACACATGTCCCAAGCACCCAAAACAGTGCCTGGCCCAGAGCAGAAGCTCAATAAATACTCCTTGGATGAGTGAACAGATGAATCACAGTGACAGAGAGAAAGTGAGTCTGCTGGAAGGGGCGGTGAAGATTTTTTCAGCACCATATCTGAGGATATTTCATATCCAGATATTGGAAAAGTCCAGCACAGGAAGAGAAAGCTGGTGAGGAGGAAGCCAATGGAGAACATACAGACTTGATATAGGTATGCTCGAGCACAGATGGCCTTGGTGAAGAAAGAAGGGATGTGAGACATGAACAATAAATGAACATCTCCATGTGTGAAAGTTGGGGAAGCTAAGACCTGATGCTCTCAATCTTCTCCATCAAGTAGAATGCAATATCAAAACTCCTGAAAGACTGAATTTTATTTAAGAATTACAAATGTTAAGTAGCTTTGTAATTTAGCTTATTAAAGAGCAGAAATAAAAAGTTGCCAACTATTTACCTTGTTGACATAATGTGAGCTTAAAGAAACCAAATTCCACAAAAATCAAAGTCTCTTCTTACCTGGAAGAGATACTAAAAATGATAAATCAAGAATGGAATTATTAAAATTTCTCCAGCTGGACTTTATTCCTTATTGAACATCTTATGAAGAGAATATGATTAATACAATAAAGACAGAACTTCCAATGAGTAAAACCAGCTTGATTTTGATATATTACTTCTCAGGATTTTACTTCCTAAAAGAAGTCCATTTTGGAACATTATTGAAGTTTATAAGGTGATTATGCCATTAGGTGACGATCTTCTGGCTTACTACAGGAAAACAATGGAATTTACTCTTCTTTCCTCATTAACAAAGAGGGAGGAGAAGGCTTTACAAGAGAGAGATAAATATAAATTTTACTGATAGAAAGTTGCACCGACTTCTACAAAACTAACATTTTAACAAACTGAACATAACTTGATAATATTAATGCAGCAAGTTAATATCACCCCAAAACAATTTTTATTACCTTCCTTTGTCATTTTTCTGCCTTCATGTGTTTAAAAACAATGACAAAAGCAACACACTACAAATGCAATGAGCCAGTCTCCCTGTATTCTCTGCTGTCAAGAGTCACTTACCTGTTATGCTAGCTATCAATGAGGGCCTCTGGCAAGCCAGGCCCTGTAGGGGATATAGTACATACATGATCTCACTGGAGGTTTTACTAGTGCCATTTTATGGAATAAGAAATGGAAATCCAGAGGGTAGGTAATTTTGACTAGGTAGTAAATGGCAATATTGCTAGCTGAATCCAAGTCACCTGGACATCAAAATCGATGCTTTCCAAAGAGAATCCTGTCCCTTTGGGTATCATATGTTAAATCTGTCAACATTTTAAATACTAATAAAAAATATCCAGAACAATTTCAAATGAGGTATCCTCAAAAACAAACTATATTTTGAGCTATATAGCATACACTTAGCTAAGATTAATCTTTTGAAACAACATATTAAAATAAAAAATTACTGAAATAAATAAGAACCTCTGGCATTTAAAAAAGTGGAAAAATGTCGGATGCCTGGGTGGCTCAGTTGGTTAAGCGTCTGCCTTCGGCTCAGGTCATGATCCCAGGGTCCTGGGATCGAGTCCCACATTGGGCTCCCTGCTCAGCGGGGAGCCTGCTTCTCCCTCTCCCTCTGCCTGCCACTCCCCCTGCTTGTGCTCTCACTCTCTCTCTCTCTGACAAATAAATAAAATCTTAAAAAAAAAAAAAAAAGGAAAAATCTCAAGCAGACAATATTTATAGAAGTATAAACATACACCAGTGAAAATATATTTGTAAGCAAAACTAGCAAAAAAAAAGATTATACAACAAGAAAATGGTCAAGTATTTCCATATTTTAAGGAAAAATCAAAACATGAATATCATTTGTTGATTATAACACTATAGCCCAGCATCACTACTGCAACCTAAAGGGGGGAAAAAAAAAATCAAAGGTAAAGCAGAGTGCTTTCGGTATAACTCAGGTATTCATAGAGAATGGACTACATTATCATTAAACACTACTATCTGATCAATTATGCTACAGTTATAGAACTTTATACTCCCATAAAATAATGTCCTATTTATATTACTATGCCTGCCGCCGACCCTTTTCTTGGCTTACTGACTCATCTAGTCCACCTCCAACCTCCTTCCTCCCTTACCCAGTTCCACTCCCAGTTTCCTCTAGAGCGAGAAGCAGCAGTGTGACGCTACTTCAACCTATAAAAATTAAGTAAAAGTCTACAGGAGAGCTTCTGGGAAAGCTTTTGTTTTCCCGCTAAGAGAGACAGCCATTCCAGCAATTTCCCTTTCCCGTCTTCCATACCATTCGTCAGTTATGACAAAAGGAACTGGGGCAGTCATCTCCTGACCATGATGGGAAGGCCAAGAGGACCCCAACAATGCCGACTCTGATACCACCACATCACTGATGAAGATTAAGAGACACCCACCTCCGGACCGTATGTGAGAAAAATAAACTTCCATTTAAGCCACTTTTAGTCAGATATTCAATTACTTGCAGACAAAAGTAATCTTTATCAAACAACCTAGAAAACTTTAAAGCTAGTAAGAACATGGTTTAGAAGCTGATCAGTTGTATGATGTGTTCCTTCATTTGTTCACATGGTTTAATGCCTACTTTCTATCAGGCTTCGTGTTAGGTTTGGAGGAGAGAAGTTGAAGATTTAAAAAAAAAAAAGTCTCTTAGTTTGAGCCACATACTGAATATGAGAGAGATGTATAAATATGACAAGTGTGATAAATGCTCTAATGGAGCATGAAAAAACTTCAATAATAGCAAAGGGGAACCATGAGATTTTTTTTGTTTCTTTTTGTATTTTCAGAATTCAAAGTCGAGGTGTAAGTCAGAAAACTCTAAGACCGGCCAGGACCAGTCCTGCTCCGTCCTCCCAAATGACCAACGAAAAGTAGGAGAGGAGGAAGAGAGTCTGGGAAGCAAGGAAAAGTTAGACGCTGGTGAGGATTTCTGATAACTCTGCCCTACCTACCGCTGTTGTCCACACCATCAGGGCACAGGAGGTGCGAAGAAGCACTCTTGCCTGTGTTATCTGGAGCATGGTGGGCCTGGAGCTGCTCCATCTCACTCTTACAGATCCAGAGTGGTCTGGGAGACCTCGCTGGGAGTGAGGGTGCCCATGTTCAAGAAAAAGCAAGGGTGTACTAACCCGAGTAGGAGATACAGCTGCAAAGCAGAGACTAAGGAACACTGGTATTTCAGGCGATGCCAGCCTGGATAAATGCTAAGGACCAGACGCTTCTTCCCAAACCATTCCTATGTAAGCCAGAATACAGATGTTCACCCCAAAGAGAAAGTGGGCCACTGGGGAGGGAAGAATCCAAACTGGCTGAATTTATCTCAGTTCATTGAGTTTACTGAAAAATCCCTCAGGTGACTTCGTTTTTTACTACCAGGCGGACTAGGCTCAAATTTGAAATTAGGTTTAATTTTTGCCCATGTGAGTTTGTAACCTGAGCATTTATATTGGCTATGTAAGGATCTTGTATATATTTTCACTCAAAAACATTATCATTGTCATCACTTATGCTACCTGAACCTGACTTTCAGAGAATATAGACAGACAGCATGCTTTCACCCACACACAAAGACAAGCAACAAAGGGGAAATCTATATTTAGATAAAAATTACTCTTTTTAAAAAATCTGAACTTTATGGACTCAAGGTGTACACTGCTCATGACTACAGACTCACTCTTAAACTTCTCCCCAGTCTGTCTATTTTCCTCAACCCTAGAGCCAGTGTCTTATTTCAGGACTTCATCATCTCTTAGCTGAACAATTTTACAGTGGACATTCCTACTTATCCTCTGTACTGCCAACAGAACCATCTTTCTAAAATAAGGCTCAGAGGGGCGCCTGGATAGCTCAGCCAGTTAAGCAGCTGCCTTCAACGCAGGTCATTTCAGGGTCCTGAGATCAAGCCCGGAGTCAGAGTCAGGGGCTCCCTGTTCAGCAGGGGGTCTGCTTGTCTCTCTCCCTTGGCCCCTCCCCCCAGCTCATGCTCTCTTTCTCTAATAAATAAATAAAATCTTTAAAATAAAATAAGGCTCTGGGGTGCCTGGGTGACTCAGTTGGTTAAGCGACTGCCTTCGGCTCAGGTCATGATCCTGGAGTCCCGGGATCGAGTCCTGCATCGGGCTCCCTGCTCGGCAGGGAGTCTGCTTCTCCCTCTGACCCTCCTCCCTCTCATGCTCTCTGTATCTCATTCTCTCTGTCTCAAATAAATAAATAAAATCTTTTAAAAAAATTTAAAAAATAAAATAAAATAAGGCTCTGATTATCTCATTTCCCTACTCAAAATCCTTCAAGTGAGAAAGAGTCCTTTATTATCAGCATCTGCCTACCAATCCAGCTATAGTTCATTCATCCCTTACTCAAAATGGAGCAGTACAGGACAAGAGTACAGAACAACACCTCCTACGTGAGGTGCCTGACTGGCTCAGTCACTAGATCATGCGAATCTTAATCCCAGGGTTGTAAATTCGAGCACCACGTTGGGTGTAGAGATTACTTAAAAAAAAAAAAAAAAAAAAATTTTTCAAAAAAAAAAGATCCTATCACACATTAGATAGTTCTATACACACCTGGTCTTTGCATAAAATTACAAAAGCTAAAGCATTACTATATATTGGGGCACCTGGCTGGCTGAATCTGTAGAGCATTCGACTCTTGATCTCAGGTCATGAGTTCAAGCCCCATGCTGGGCGTAGAGTTTACATTAAAAAAAAAAAAAAAGCACATTTCTATGTATTAGTCATTGTTGTAAGCAGTTATATATAACACAGTTGATTGTCACAACTACCCTGTGAAGTAGGAAACATTAGGAACATTTTGCATATGAGAAAAGAGAGGCAAAAGAGATTTCTAGTAAATGGAAGAAGTTGGATTTGACTGTAAAGAATCTGTTTCTGGAGTCTACTCTCTTAAGCCACTGCCTTAACATCTCTGTTACCCACTATGCCCTTCACCCTCAAGACCCTTATGAGCTCCCATGATTCTTTTCAGAACCAACTTAAATGTCTCCTTCCTTAACTGCAAAGGCTATCCTCAGCAGAATTAACTTTCACCCCCTTTTGTACTACCATCTTCTTCAGTATAACACATATCACACCACCCTGCAATGATCTGTGGACGTGTGTGTCTCCTCACTAGACTGTGAGGTCCTGGGGACAGGAACTACCTAATTTATCATTATGTCCCTCTCATCAGTTCCAATGCCTGCCACAGCAAGCATTTGCTAAACATTTACTGAACTGAATGAGTTTCAATAGAAATAATGCTTATTTTTATTTAAAAACATTTCAAAGTTGTCCACTTGGCCCATTAGTGGACCTACTCTTTATTCACTCGGTTTTGGCAATAAATAATTCTATATACTCATTTCTAAAAACTAGTTTAAAAAAATAAATCTTTAAATCATAAGAGAATCTATTAGTGTCTCCCAAATCAATACACTGTGTCTGAAATCCAGCTTAGCGTGGATTTCAAAATGCAATGCTTAACACAAGCCTAGTCCTAGAAAATGTGCCCCCTAGACTACCTTCCACTAGTAATAAATGGGTTGCAAATCAGAACTTAGATAAAGAACTATGGAAGACCTTAGGAGAGCAAAATAATTTTTTTAAAAAAGGTGTGATTTCCATAATTCTGACCCCTTAATTCAATTTTAAAACATCAGTTAAAAACTGCTACATAGACTTGCTGCAGCACTAATGAAATTCTCTGAATCAGTAGATGGTTTCATTAGAACTAACTTCATACCCTTTGTTTCCTTTAATTCTCATTCACTTGTCAAATACCTGTCATTTGCCAAGAACTGTGCCCAGTCCTGAGGATCCAGGCTGCCTACGTGATAGGGTTGAGTCACCTAACAGCTGCAGCACAGGGTGGTGGACTGGAGTTACACTCAGGGTGCTCTGGCAGGAAAGAAAAGAAATATCCAACTCAGAACAGGGAGTCCTGGAAGGATAGACAGGGATGTGAATACAAAAATAAAAGCATATTGGAAATGGTATTCCTGGGGCGCCTGGGTGGCTCAGCCGGTTAAGCACCTGCCTTCGGCTCAGGTCATGATCCCGGGGTCCTGGGATTGAGTCCGGCATCGGGCTCCCTGCTCAGTGGGGAGCCTGCTTCTCCCTCTCCCTCTGCTGCTCCCCCTGCTTGTGCTTTCTCTTTCTCTCTCCTGCTCTCTGTCAAATAAATAAATAAAATCTTAAAAAAAAAAAAAAAAAAGGAAATGGTATTCCTTTTGGGAAAAGACTAAAAAATGTGCATTTCAAATCAGCAGTGGTCAGTTATTTCCAATACTGCCAGGTGACTCTGTATGACTAGCATGTCAAACACAATAATTTTATTGCTCTTATCTAGTCACGTATACATTAGATGACACCATCCTACACCCATCAATATAAGGTAAGGTAAAATGAAGGAAGTCATTCCCTTGAGGTTGAGATTGGTCCTTCATTTTTAAGGCCCAGCTATTTGAAACAAAGAAAAGGAGAATCAGAAGATGATGGAAAGAATAGCTTATCCTAATGCATTTTTGTCTTGCTTTTCTTCACAAAAAACAGTTAGACCACAGACACACACACACGGACATATATACACTTTCTCTCTCTCTTTCACTCTTTCACACATACACCTACACAGACACACTGACTAAAATCATTATCGCAGTGGGAAAAATCAGCAAGTTTTAGCCAAAACTCCTGAAACAGTTATCAAGAAGAAAAAATCATCTCTTGACCTTTAAAAAGTTGTATACATTCTTTAGGATACAGAGAAGTGCCATTTCACTGGGGAGTTCCCACAATGGAATTAATTTTTAAGCTACACAAAAATTGACAACAAATTCACAACAAAGACTTAGGAGAAAAAGATCTGGTTATTTCTACTTTCTGTGGAACCAAAAGGGCTGCTTCTACTACCATCCAAACAGCATAATATATTTGAATCTATTTCAGAAGCACTAGCAGACTTAAACATGCACCACCATTCTCAGCTCCACGTGAGCTTTTCTTGCCCAAGAAAGTTAGTAATTTATGTGAAAAGGTTCAGGAATGCATCTATGTCACAGCTATTTAGAGAGACTAGTTTAACAACTATTTCTTCTAACCCAATCCAAATATTTATTTCAATCATGCAGAAATAAATTACTACACATTACATTATTCTCAGCAACATTAATAATGTCTTACTCACCTATACGGGGCGGGGGGGGGGGGGGTTTTTTGCTTAATACCATGATGTAACAACATTTTTTTTTTTCAGGTTTTTTTTTTTTTTACAACATTATTTTTTAAGCTTATAATCTAATTTTTAAAAGCAATTAGATCAGCAAAATAAATAAAAATATTCTGGCAGGAAAATCTTCAACTTTCCCTGCTTGTTGTACATAATAAAATCCACCCAACCACTAAGATACCCCATAATATGGGCCTCAATCCAATTTCCAACCTTATTTTCCCATTACTATACAACAAAAACTTACATCTTCTTTCCAAACTGGTCACCAACTGTCCACTGAACATAATTTGCTTTAAAGTTTTGTTTACCTGTGGTTATGTGCAAGGAATGTGGGGTCAGAATGCCTGGATTCAAATCTTGCTTTACCATTTACTAGTACTATCACTGTGGGCAAGTTATTTACCCTCTTGGTGCCTCAGTCTTCTCACGTAGGTAGAGTTAATGCCTACCTTATGCAGTTGTAAGAGTCAAATGCTATGAAGCATGCAAAAGCTCTGCTATGGTATGAATGTTTTTGTTCCCCCCATAGTTCACATGTTGAAACCCTAACCCCCAAAGGTAATGTTGATAACCTTAGGTAGGTAAGGCTTTGGGAGGTACTGATGTCATGAAGGTGGAGCCCTCAAGAATGGGATTAGTGCCACATAAAGAGGCTCCAGAGAGATGCCTAAGCAATTAAACCAGGTGAGGATATAACAAGAAGCCTGTGACCCAGAAGAGTGTCCTACCTGACCAGCTTTCAGAATGGTGAGAAACAAGTTTCTGTTGTTTATAAGCTACCCAGTCTGTGGTATTTTGTTATAGCAGCCTCAATGGATTAAGACAAACTCTTAAAACTCTACCTGGAGAAGTGCTCAGTGAATTTTGGCTGCCATTTCCAACATCAGCATCAGTGGCTCCCTTCTGTCCCCCCTTGAGAATCTCCTCCATCCATCTAAATCTACTCAACTTGTGGGGCACCTGGGTGGCTCGGTCAGTTAAGCGGCTGCCTTAGGCTTGGGTCATTATCCTAGGGTCCTGGGATTGAGCCCCGCGTCCGGCTCCCTGCTCAGCGGGGAGCCTGCTTCTCCCTCTCCCTCTGCCTGCCACTCTGCCTATTTGTGCTCTCTCTCTGTCAAATAAATAAAATAAAATAAAATAAAATAAATCTACTCAACTTGCAGCTCAAAATAATCATTTCTAAGAAGTCTCACTGAAGTATGTGGATTTATAAAAATCTTCCCTCCTCTAAACTCATATAACAATTAGGACCCATAGAACAGATAGTATTTGGCACTAATCTTACATAAACTAAAAAGCTAATTAACTATGTCTTTTCATAAAAAGTTAATTATTTATGGTATTTATCGTGCCTTACCAAGTACAGTATGCTAGTATTTTTATATTGCCTAAAGAAGTTAGCACAGTGCATGCACAGAGCAGACATATAGTGCTATCTGTCAAAGCAGTTAATGCGACCCACACATAGTTGATGGCTTATCTGCCATCTTAGAAAATATTAAAGAGAAACATAAATTATAACCATGAGGCTTTTAGACTGTCTATAATGATGATCGATACCTACAACCTAAAAGCAAGGGAGGAAAAAAAAAATGTGTTTCTTGATTTAATTTTCAGATCTACTACAAGAATGTCCATTTTCAAGAGATGAATACATTCCTATATAGAATTGGAATCACTGGCAGAACCAAAGCAGAACAGAATGATGAAAAAGAAAGAAACAGACAAATGAAGGAAGGAAATTTAGAGTTCCTCCACTCTCTCTCTAATCTGGAAGTAATTAACAAGAAACTCAAAGGAAGCTAACCCTTCACTTTGGCAATATGCCAAATAATCCTTCAGTGCAACCTTGAATTTGGAATCTGATTCACTGCAACACTGAGTACTTTCTATATTTATATAAATCCCAACTTCTCTTGCAGCACTTTTAATCACCACTCTATTACATTTTTCTTATTTTCTCTCTTTTCACTCTTATTTTCACTCTTTCATGTGCATATATATTATCTTTAGCACAGGTTAGATGTTCTTATAAAGCATGAATCTTGACTTCTACTTTTACAAATTACCTCCAGTATCTGGTAAAATGTTTTGCACGTAATAGACCCTCAAATATTTGTTCTGACTGAACAAATAAACTTACAGTGTACTCCTGGGTGCATACTAACTTAGCTGAACTTTTGGCTACCATATACAGAGTACCTAGAACACCGGGCACTTTACACATATCACTTAATCTTTATCACAACCCTTTCAAGTATAATCTCTGTTTTACAAACTGGGAAACTGAGGCTTTAAAGAGTTTAAGAAATTTTTCGGAAGATCCTACAACTAGTAAGAAGTAAGGCTGTGATTTCAATCCATGTCTCACTTCGAACTACTTTTTCCATTAAGCCACATTGCTTCTTTAAAATAAGTGATCTTCAGAACCATGGGGGCACAGTCTGATACTGACATGCCATCTCAAATTTTAGTGAAAGACTAAAGCAGGTTTAGGTCAGTGAAAAGGCACTGAGTTTTGTTTTGTTTTGTTTTAAACAACTATATATAGCAAATGTCAAGGACTATCAACCTCCTACAAGTAACATATCAAAATTATGTTTTTCATTTACTTCTGGAGTGCTTAGAACAGAAGGCATAGGACTACTGCCTAGGTGTTCACCTCTGACTTGACCTGATTTCTGAGCAGGTGTGTGAGATTAATCTTTGGCCTACAGCTTGTAAATGGGGGAGTGGAGAGAGGGGTGTGTCACAAATACATTTGATGCCAACTCTCAGACCTATAGGGAGAGGAGTATATTGACAGTAACTAATTAGAACATCCTATTCCTCAAGCATTCAGAGCAAACAGTGATATTAAGTTCACTTTTTAAAAATAGATTCACTGTACTAGAGATTCTAATTAGATCTCTTCCTTACTTCTATTAAGATTTGCCAAGCTTCTCCACTTAAGTAGATATGCTAAATCCAGAGGCTAAGAAATAAAAAACGTACATCTGGCCTTTTTTTCCCTGAAAGGTAAAGAGTTTCTCTGGCTCAAGAAATCAACCAAGAAATGTTTAATCAGCCCGTTATGCCCAATTTCAGGCACAAATAATTACCCGGAAGAAGGTAAGATACACTACCAAAAACACTAACCATGAAGAAACAAATTGATAAATTGGACTTCAACAAAATTAAAAACTTCTGCTCTTCAGAAGATAGTCAAGAAGATGAAAAGACAGCCAAAGACTGGTAGAAAAAAGTTCAGAGAACATTTATTTAATAAAGGATTTGCCTCTAGACTATATAAAGAATTGTCTAAACTCAATAATAAAAACAACCCAAGTTTAAAAAAAAAAACAACAACAACAAAAAAAGGGGCACCTGGGTGGCTCAGTCGGTTAAGCATTTGACTCTTGATTTCAGCTCAGGTCATGATCTCAAGGTCGTAAGACTGAGCCCTGCATTGGGCTCCACGCTGAGAATGGAGCCTGCTTAAGATTCTCCCTCTCCCTCAGCCCCTCCCCACCCCAGCTCACACGTGCGCTCTCTCTCTCTAAAAAAAAAAAAAAAGACAAAAAAATTTTTTTAAAGGTAAGAGATCTGTATCGACGCTTTATCAAAGAGGACATATGGATGACAAATAAACATGTGCAAATATGCTCAACATTATTAGTCATTGGGGAAATGGAGAAAAGCCACAATGAGATATCACTATATTCTTATTAGAATGGGTATCATACCAGGTATTGACAAGGATGTGGAGCGACTGGGAGCTCTCATACATTACTGGTAGGAATGTAAAATGACAAAGCATTTCAGAAAACAGTTCAATATACACCTACCATATGATCCAGCCTTTTCACTCCTAGGTATTTACCCAACATAAATAAAAACATACATCCCTAAAAAGACTTGTACACAAATATTTATAGCAGCTTTATTTCTAATAGCCCAAAATTAGAACAAAAAACCCAAACGTCTATCGACAGATAAACACTGTCATATCTCCATACAATGGAATATCACTAAGCAATAAAAATGAATGAATAATACAGCAACATGGATACATCTTAAGATAATTATGCTGAGTAAAAAAAGCCAGGACGAAAGAGTACATACTGTATGATTCCATTTATTTAAAATTCTAGGAAATACAAACCAATGAATAGTGACAGAAAGCAAATCAGTGCTTGCCTGAGAATGGGGGCAGGGGAAACAGTGCAGGGAAAGGAAGGGCAGGAGAGAAAGACTAAAAAGGGGAATGAAGAAACTTTTAGGGATGAAGGATATGCTCATTATCTTGACTGTGGTGATGGTTTCATGGATACATACATATGCCAAAACTTATCAATTTTTAAACTTTAAATGTGAGCAGTTTTTGTATGTCAATTATTCCTCAATAAAGCTATTAAAAACTAATCAAGAGGCTAAGACTTATACGTCTGAGAAGTTAAACAAAATTTAAAATCTGTGGCATGTATTCTCTAAGATGGCCACAATGATCCCTGCCCCTTGGTATTTATGCACATTTGTAATCTCTGCTTATGTGTGGGCTGTGTTTAATGACTTCATTAAAACAGAATGTAGCAGATGTAAAGAGATGTCACTTCCAAGATTAAGTTGCCAACAAACCCAGTAGCTTCTATCTTGGACTTCCCTCATGTTTGCTCTGTGGGAAGGCAGCTGCCATACTGTGAGCCATCCTATGGAGAAGCCCTTGATAAAAGGAATGAGGGAGGCCTCTATCTAAAAACTATCAAGGAGTCAAGGCCCTCAGTCCAACAGCCTTCAGGGGACTAAGTCCAATAACCATATGATTGAGTTTGGAAGTAAGTCCTCTCCCAGATGAGCCTTCTGATGAGAATGCCACCCCAGCCGACTGTTTGACTACAACCTTATGTGAGACTTTGAGCCAGAGGTACCTAACTAGCCATGCCTGAATCCACAGAAACTGTGAAATATCAATATTTGTTTCTTTAAGCCCCAAAGTTTTGGAGTAAACAGTTTGTTACAAAGAGATAGACTAATAAAAATCTAAGTTACATTTATGCAAAAGAAATCTTCAAAGCAATTGTATCCATTTAGAA
Organism: Leptonychotes weddellii; assembly: GCF_054177405.1. Taxonomy (NCBI): domain Eukaryota; kingdom Metazoa; phylum Chordata; class Mammalia; order Carnivora; family Phocidae; genus Leptonychotes; species Leptonychotes weddellii. Next base: position 62,810,384 of record NC_138370.1, read on the forward strand.
TAACTGCAGCTAAAATAACAGAATTTTTGACTAAAACTGGATTAAACAGCCCAGAGGTTAGGCAGTCCAAGGCTAGCGCAGCATCTCAAAATGCCACCAGAGATCCAAGCCCTTTTTATTCAGGCTCTGACATTCTTAAGGAACAGGTCTTCATCCTAATGCTTGTTATTGTAGGGTTACAATATAAACTCATGTCTACATCATGGAAAAGAAGGGGAAAGGGTTTTGCCTTTTTGAGGAAAGTAAACACTTTCCTACAAACCTCAAAGCTAGTCTTCCATTTACATCTCACTCATCAGAATTGTCTTCCATTGCCACTCTTAGTTGCAAGGGAGTATGGGAAGATGAGCATTTTTTCCATAAGACACACTGCTGCCTCAACAAAGTGTTTTGTTAGTAAAGAAGAAAGGGGCAATGTTCATTACATAGCAAACCAGCAGTATGTGCCAAAGCAATACATTATATTATGGTAAAACCAAAAATATTATAGGTTTAGAGAAGGCCCAAACACTGTAAGCTATGGGAGCTTGAGACGGTTTCTGAGAAAAGAGATGTTTAGAATTTGGCTAGGTAGAAAAGAAGGGCAAGGGAATTCTTAGAGGATAAAAGAACAAAAACCATGAAGACAGAAAAATGCAGTAAGGCCTAAAAGTAAATTACCCTGTATAAAGTTTCTAATTTCATGATTAACTTTTTAAAAAAGTTGCTGAGTGATGAATATGCATGTTGTTTCCTAGGAGGGGAAAAAAAATGCAGCATCATGTTTAAAAGATAAAAAAAGGGGTAAAAGGATCTGAATGGACATTTCTCCAAGGAAGATCACAAATAGCCAGTAAACACATGAAAAGATGCGCAACATCATTAGTCATCAGGGAAATGGAAAGCAAAACCATAATGAGATGCCACTTCACAACCACTAGGATGGCTAGAGTCAAAAAAGTCAGGTAATGATAAGTTTCAGTGAGGATGCAGTGAAACTGGAAGCTTCACGCACTGCTGGTAAGAATGTGAAATGGTGCAGCCAAATTAGAAAGAAGTCCGGAAGTTCTTCAAACAATTATTCATGTTATCATATGACCCATCAATTCCCAAGAGAAATGAAAACATATGTCCACACAAAAACTCATACATGAAGTTTACAGCAACATTGCATATAATAGTCAAAAGATGGAAACAACCCAAATGGCCATCAACTGATGAATGGATAAATAAAATGTGGTATATTCATACAATGGAATATTATTCGGCCATAAAAAGGAATGGCATACTGATACATACTACAACATAGATAAACCTTGAAAACATTACACTAAATGAAAGAAGCCAGTCATGAAAGATACACATTTATGTGATTCCATTCATATAAAACGTCCAGAACAAGGAAATTCACAAGAAACAGAAAGTAGCTACCTGGGTGGCTCAGTCAGTTGAACGTCCGGCTCTTGATTTTGGCTCAGGTCATGATCTCAGGGTCCTGAGATCAAGCCCCGAGTTGGGCTCCACTCACAGTCTGCTTGAGAGTCTTTCTCTCCCTCTCCCTTTACCCTTCCCCCAGCTCACATGCACGTGTGCTCTCTCTCAAATAAATAAATAAAATCTTAGAAAGAAAGAAAAGAAACTTACTGGTTGCCTACAGCTAAGGAGGGGTAGGTAGGCTGCTACCACCAGGTCCAAACCACAATTACCTCACAGCTGGATTACTCCAATAACTTAACCTACCTGTTTCCCTGCTTCCATTCTTTGTCCACTAATGGATTACAAGTGCCTAGAATAGTGTCTGGCATACAGAGGACAGTAGGTATTCAGTAATTTTGTTGTTATTATTCTGACTCCAAGTCCTGTGCTATTTTCCAGTTTTTTTCTCTCGATTTATTTTGTAAATATCTAACCTGGTAGGAGAGAGAGTGCTACTCAGCATTCAAACCCCTTTCCTATTTCAGGGAATTGCTGGTGCCAACAGGAGGGAGCTACCTCCCATCATAGAAACTAGAAACCCCAATTATTTATTTCCCCAGTTCCCCTGGCGACTAGAGTGTGGGCATGTAACCCAGGCTTGGCCAATCATATGTACTTCCCAAAACTGTGACTGGTAGCTAGGACAGAAGTTTTTCATTTTTTGAGGGTTTTTTGGGGGGAGGGAGGGGGGCAGCAACAACATCCACTTCTTTAGCCAGGGTCAGGAGCACCAGTGGAATCATCTTCCACTGGTCAGCAGCACTGTCAATAGAGCTAGGTGCAGAGGTCATGGCATGGCCTTGGGGCAGCAGAATCCTCACCACACAAGTTTCACGGCGTGACTTTGGCTGTGGTCTGGCTGTGCACCTTCCCTCAGTTCCTGCCTACTTTTAGAACTGGGTTTCTAGCATTCCCAGTGATTCTGTAAGTCCATCCTGTATCTTCTAATAAATTCCTTTTCTGTTAAACTCAGCCAGAGTTAGTTTTTGTTGCTTATAATTAAAAACACAGACAGACTGAGGGCTGCCTACAAACTTTGACCTTCTTAAACCCAGAAGCGACATTTTAAAAAAGTGGTGTTTCAGAATTTTCCTGTGAAGAAATGTAATCTCATATTATCTCCAAACAGAAAAAAATTCATCTCCTTTACTATTCCTGATTAACATTTCCTATTCCTGTTATCTTCTAGAGAATCAGGATTCTTCCTTGCCTCACCCCAAAACAAGTCCATAGCCCATTTCCCTAAAGTTCCACTTCTTGCCTACACTGTAAATTCCACATAATTCACCCCCTCAGTTGTATAAAAGAATAAAAAAATAAAATTAAAATGTAGTGGAATCTTGTAATACAGACTAAATACACGTTCTTGGAAGCAACCAAGATTTTCTTTAATAGCTGAATGAATAAACAAACTGCAGCACATCTGTGCAATGGAATACTGTTCAGCAATAAAAAGAAATGAGCTACCAAGCCACCAAAAGACATGGAGGAAACCTAAATGTGTATTAGAGCCAATCTGAAAAGGCTACAGACTGCATGATTCCAACAATATGACATTCCAGAAAAGGCAAACCTATAGAATAGTAAAAAACACCAATGGTTGCTAGGGATTAAGGGAGAGGGAAGGATGGACGAATAACTGGAGCACAGGAGATTTTTAGGGCAGTGAGACTATTCTGTATGATCCTGTAATTGTGGATACATGACATTTATGCATTTGTCAAAATTCACATAACATACAAAATGTGAACCCTAATGTAAACTATGGACTTTATTTAACGACAAGGTATCAATATTGGCTCATCATTTGTAACAAATGTACCACACTAAACACAAAATGTAAGTCACTTTTCAAAAGTTCATGATATGCCATTTTACTTTTATGAAAGACCTATATTAGTACCTATTTTTGCTAACTAAAAGAAATCTGAAGAGTCTTTTTGCTTTTACAAAAAAAGATAAAAAGCAAAAATAGTGTTTCAGCGTTCATTTTGTAGCAAACCAGTATAGAGGTAGCATGCACCAACATCAGGGAGAGCGGCACCACCAAGCTCCTTCCCCGGGAACTACACTCAGCATCTCAGCATCAAACTCCACACCTCGGAACTATATCAATGAGCATCTGTGCTTTATCTTGATTTATTTTGTGCATCTGTTAGCAAGATGTGTCCTACAGGTATCAGAAAAGCCTAAGAGAGGCTACTTATGGGGTTCAGAAACACTCAATTTTTTCCATATAGATTAATGGTAATTGCTTTTTCATTCTATGCCATTTTAGCTTACAAAAGGTTTCACAGGGGGCGCCTGAGTGGCTCAGTCCTTAAGCGTCTGCCTTCGGCTCAGGTCATGATCCCAGGGTCCTGGGATCGAGTCCCACATCAGGCTCCCTGCTCTGCGGGAAGCCTGCTTCTCCCTCTCCCACTCCCCCTGCTTGTGTTCCTGCTCTCGCTATGTCTCTCTCTGTCCAATAAATAAATAAAATCTTTAAAAAAAAAAAAAGGTTTCACAGGAATGCTCCACTTTTGGACAGTGGAGAACTCTTCAGTTGACCATGGAAAAATGCAGAGGTTAGGGGTGACCCTCATGCAGTCAAAAATCCACATATAACTTTTGACTCCCCCCAAGCTTAACTGCTAATAGCCCACTGTTGGCCAGAAGCCCTACCAATCACATAAACAGTTGTTTAACACATATTTTGTATGCTATATGTATTATATACTGTATCCTTACAACAAAGCAAGCTAGGGAAAAGAAAATGTTAAGAGAACATAAGAGAAGATAAATTTATAGTATTACATGTATTGGAAAAAATCCACGTAGAAGTGGACTCATGCAGTTCAAACCCATGGTGTTAAAGAATCAATTGTATTTGGGAACTCTGTACCTTCCCAACCATTCTGTAACCCTAAAAGGAACTAAAATACTATAAAATAATATCATGGCACGTGGGAGGATGAAAGTTAGAACATTCTAAGCTCCTTGTATTGTTTAGGAGAAAGAGATCTTGATTATCCTTAGATCTTGAGTCAAATAATACATGTTAAAAATTTAATGGAAGCCATTAAATGAAAAGAAGATTAAGTAAAACAAATTTCTTTCTTACAAAGCACATCTGCAATTTTTAACTGTGTTGGCTTACCTGAGATTCCAGAACCTCCAACTTGCGTTTCCTTGCATGAAGAGCTTTACTTGGAAAAGCCCAGTAATAATTAGATGTTCCAATCCTCTCACAGTCAACCATACCATCATCAACTAAGCTTTGAAGGACTTCTTTCACTGACATAGCAGCTAAAAGAGATCATTTTTAAAGACTCTCTATTAAGACACATCATAAATACAATTAAAAGGCTAAAAACTGAAGATAACACTTGGAACAAATATTACAGATCAAGGGTTAATAAATTAACAAAGAGCTTTTAAAAATAACAACTACAAAAAAGACAAACACATCAACAGAAAACCAAAAGTACATCAATGGACAGCTACAAAACATACACAGTTAATAAACAAAAATGTGCAACCCCACTAATAATTGAAGAAATGCCAAATAAAGCAATGAGATATGATTTCTTGACTACCAAACCAAAAATACCTAAAAAATATAGTAAAATGTTCAGGGTAATGGGTTCTCTCAAGATGGGAAGAAAATCTGGCAATATATATCTATGCATGCCTTTTATGTAGAAATTCCATTGTTACAAATTCGGCCAAAGAAAATAATGATGGACATGCACAGGGATGCTTGTCAAAGCACTGTTTTCAACAGCAAAAAATCGGAAACCAGTCCAATAACTGGACTTTTAAAAGTACTTTATTGGGATGGGATACTATGTAATCATTAAACTTATGTTATAAAGTATTTAATGGCATGGATATACATGCATTCAAAATGTATTATGTAGAATTATAAAAAAAATAAAGTTAAAAGACAATAGGCACTAATTAGACAGCGGTTATTTTTGAGCTGTGGGTAAGAGGCAATTTTTATTTCCTTCTTTTTTGTTCATTTTTCTAAGTTTTTTCCAAAAATGAATGTGTATTGCCTTTTTCGCTAAGAAAACTAAAAAAGAAAAAAAAACTTGTGAACTGAATGTTATGGTTAGGAGTAAGACCACAAAAAATCAGAAAGAAGCTCTAAAAAATAGCATATAAAAATGTAAAGTCATATTTCATAAATGTTTGAAATTCATGAACAATTCTTACTATTAAGTAAAACTCTACCGAGAAATTATCCATATTTTAACGTCCACTTCAATTTTTCCTACAGCAGATCCCCAAATGTAACAAAATCTATTAGAAAACTAAAGATCTGGGGCGCCTGGGTGGCTCAGTCATTAAGCGTCTGCCTTTGGCTCAGGAAGTGGTCCCCGGGTCCTGGGATCGAGCCCCGCATCGGGCTCCCTGCTCAGCGGGAAGCCTGCTTCTCCCTCTCCCACTCCCCCTCCTTGTGTTCCTTCTCTCGCTGCATCTCTCTCTGTCAAATAAATAAATAAAAATCTTAAAAAAAAAAAAACAAAAACAAAAACTAAAGATTTAATAAATTAAAAAAAAATCAACACCAAAGGTGCAAACCATTCAACCTCACTTGTAAAGAAGTACAAAGTGAAATGAAATGTCAAGGATTCTAAAAATGAAAACACAGTTCTGAGAAATGAATGTGAATATAATTTGGTATAACCTTTCCTGAAGGCACTTTGAGAGAACATATTAAATGCCTAAAACTACAAAAGACCCTACTTTCTTTTCTTTTTATTTCAAGTGTGGGATTTGAACTCATGACCCTGAGATAAAGACCTGAGTAGAGATCAAGAGTCAGATGCTTAACCGACGGAGCTACCCAGGCACCCCAAGTCTCTATTTTCTATTCTATTTCTAGGAACTTTTCCTAATGAAGCAGTAGGAGATGTGGAAAAAAAATCTATGGGTGAGGAGAGAAAGGGAGGAATAGATGGAGCACAGAGGGTTTTTAGGGCAGTAAAAATACTCTGCATGATACCATAATGATGGATCTGTGTCATTATACACTTATCCAAACTCACAGAATGTATGACAGCAAGGGTGAATCCCAATGTAAACCATGGACTTTGGGTGATTACAATGTGTCAACTGTAACAAAGGTACCACTGGTGAGTGATGTTGACAACCAGAGAAGCTATGCATGTGGGGAGGAGCAGGAAGCATATGGGACATCTCTGTACCTTCCTCTCAGTTTTGCTGTGAACCTAAAACAGCTCTAAAAAATCAGTTTTTTTAGAAAAAAATTTGTAGATAGCATGTTACACATCAATTTCAGCAGCAAAATTTGGGAACAATCTGGATGTTCAATAATAGTAATAGGCTAAACAAATTATGGTACAGTAGGTGGTCAAGAATGAAACATTAGGAGATGCAGATGTTGTAAATCATTTTTTTAAAAAAACAAATGACATAGGGAGATGTAGATGATCTAATGTTATATGAAAAAATACACGAACACAAAACTGCACATGCAGCGTGGTTCCCTCTGGAAAAAAAAAGAAAAAAAAGACAGATATATGCATACACATACAGATAGAACCTAAGAATAAGACATCAAAATATACCAAAATGTTAACAGAGGTGATCCCAGAAAAGAAGGCTCACGAACAAATTTTATTTTGATTATATACTTTATAATTTTCAAATCTGTTAAAATAAACATGTATAGCTTATACAAGGAAAATAAGGTTTAAAAAAATAAATATATCATATGTAGTGGTGACCCTTCGAAAGATTAACTCCCAAAACCTGTGAATGTGACCTTATTTGGAAAAAGGGTACAATTGAGGATGATAGAATGAAATCATCCTACATTTAGGGTGGGTCCCAAATCCAATGACATATGTCCTTATAAGAGACAGAATAGGAGAAAACAAAGGGGAAGTCTATGTGAAAACAGAGGCAGAGATTAGAATGATGTGTCTATTAAGCCATGCACTGCTAGCAGTCACCAGAAGTTAGGAGAGAAGCATCAAATAGATTCCCCTTCAGAATCTCCAGAAGGAACCAACTCTGCCAACACCTTGATTTTAGACTTCTGGCCTCCAGAACTATGAGAGAATAAATTCTATTGTGTTAAGCCACCAAGTTGGGGTAATTTGTTAAACAGCCATAGAAAACTAATATACCATGTAAAAATACAAAGTCACATCTAACAAATATCAGAACATACATGAACAGTTTTTACTTCTTTTGAAGTAATTATACCTATAAATAAATGTGTATATTTGTGTATGGATGTGTGCGTGCTTGTGTGTGTAGGTTTAAGTATGCATGCATACCCCATTTTAAAGCAGATACTCCATACATAAGAATCATGGTCATGGTCCAAAGACATCATGGAAGTACTCTTACAAACATTCTTCATCTCTAGAAATTTATGTTTTCATAAAGTGAAAGACTATTGCAGAAAAGATGACCAATATTTCCCAAAATATCTCAGCACATCTTTGATACTCACTAATGCCTTTCTCTTTGGGAGCAATCTTCTCCATGTCTTTTAGTTGGAACACATCTTTCTGTTTAAAAGAGTTTAAAAAGTGATGAAAAAATGTATTTATCTTCTACTATATATTTATATTTACCATAACTATATTAATAAAACATTGCACTATAAAAGCTGTGTCTGGTAATGAACAGTGCAACAGAATCAAGCATTTTAGAGTTAGAAGAAACTGCAATTATCTTGTTTGATACCTTCAACAGAATTTAAAAGGGACAGATTTTGCATAACATACAACTCTTTAAAGTAACTGGAGAGCAGAATGTAAAGAACATCTTTCCAGTGAAGTATAAAAATTACGTATGATGAATTCTTTAACATGAGATAATCATCTCCTCTGACACTTTAAGAAACACAGTGATTTGCTTAGCATATATCATATGCCACGGATTTAGCAGTTCTAACTAAAAGCAAAACAGACAACTGTCAAGATTTGTTTCCATTTAAGGTTTCATGGAAGAGCTATACCTAAACAATAGGAAAATTATACAATTCATGGCTGCCTATCAATGATTCACCTATACAGGTGGCGTGTCCACCACATGCAAAAGCAAAACATGGGAAGAGGGGCGCCTGGGTGGCTCAGTCGGCTCAGGTCATGATCCCAGGGTCCTGGGATTGAGGCCGCATTGGGCTGCTTGCTTGGCAGGGACCCTGCATGTATGTATATGTGTGTGTGTGTGTGTGTGTGTGTGTCTCTCTCTCTCTCTGCCTGCCACTCCCCCTGCTTGTGCGCTCGCTCTCTCTGTCAAATAAACAAAAATCTTAAAAAAAAAAAAAACATTATGGGAAGATAAACATGTAAAATATTTAATCTTGCTTGTAGTTGGAAAAAAAAATCTATGTAGAACACTCCTTTATTTTTTTTTTTTTTAAAGATTTTTATTTATTTATTTGACAGAGAGAGACACAGCGAGAGAGGGAACATAAGCAGAGGGAGCGGCAGAGGGAGAAGCAGGCTCCCTGCTGAGCAGGGAGCCCAATGCAGGACTCGATCCCAGGACTCCAGGATCATGACCTGAGCTGAAGGCAGACGCTTAACCGACTGAGCCACCCAGGCATCCTGAACACTCCTTTATTCTTGTACTAAGCCTTGACTGAAGTAGTGAAAAGAGCTTAGATAACAAAAGTGAAATATTTGAAAAGACTCAAGCATTCAGTAATTATAACAGAATTATTGATTGTTTTAATGGAAATCTAGGATCTATTTCTTCTAAAATAAACCTGAAAAGGTAACTTCAATAGGATGGAAATTAGACTTCATAAAAATTTAAAACTTCGGCTCATACAAGGTCACTGTTAAGAAAATGAAAACAAATACTGACCAGAAGACAATATTCACGAAACATACCTGACAAAAGACTGGTACCCAGCATGTATAAAGAACTCCTCTAAAGTAAATTCCCTCCCCCCGCAAAAATGAACATATAAATGAATAAAGGAGTGGGAGGGGGGTGGGAGGATGGGTTAGCCTGGTGGTGGGTATTGAGGAGGGCACATTCTGCATGGAGCACTGGGTGTTATGCACAAACAATGAATCATGGAACACTTCATCTAAAACTAATGATGTAATGTATGGGGATTAACATAAGAATAAAAAAAATGAATAAAGGAGTGGAAAGATGAATATATATATGATAAAGTAAAATTTTTTTTTGTTTTTAAGATTTTTTTTTAATTTATTTATTGAGAGAGAGAATGATAGAGAGAGAGCATGAGACGGGGGAGAGTCAGAGGGAGAAGCAGACTACCTGCTGAGCAGGGAGTCCGATGTGGGGCTCGATCCCGGGACTCTGGGATCATAACCTGAGCCGAAGGCAGTCGCTTAAACAACTGAGCCACCCAGGCGCCCAGTAGAGTAAAATGTTAATGGCAGAATCTAGGTGTTGGGCATATAGGTATTAACTGTAAAACTCTTTCATCTTTCATAATAAATATTGGAAGAAGTAACTTCATCTCAATATGCTTAAGATTTAGTAAATTAAGGAAAATACTGTCATCGGTCTTAGAGTGTGAAATCAATTTTTGCACATCTGTAAATAAAGACAATACTTTAGGGTCTCAGAAAACATGCAATAAATTACTGCCTTCAGACCTCTAATGCATTTTTAAAAATCAGTTAATCAAATCTATTTGCAAACATTTTAGATGCCCTGAAAAAAGAATATGAACTCACTGAGACATCTGCCTATATGTGGTCATCAAGGAAGAGCTCCAGATATACTGGCTGCCCCGGTGGGGTTGCTGTGTAGATAAGTGGGCTTGCAAAGTACTAGCCTCAGAACTAAAATGTGGTCCAGAGAAAATGGTCTTAAGGAAATATTAGTTCTCCACAGTATTAAAAAGAGGTAATAAAGGAGAGAGAAACATAATGGGCTCTAGCTCTTTATATATATATACATATATATACATATATATAAACATATTTTTATAATTTATAAAACTTATATATAAATAAATAAAACCATGTGTAAGATACCATGGAAGGCACATAGTTATAAAGCTAGACAACTTTTAATTAGGTACTTATGACCTGGACAGTGTAATGATTTACATGGATTATCTCATTTAACCCGCATACCAACACTGTCAGCTGGGTACAAGTATTACCATCCTCTTTAATAGACAAGGAAACTGAGACATAGGTCAAGTACTTAAGGTAACAAAGCTATTCAGTAAAACAGATTTCAGGTGCAAGTGCTCTCTCATTTAGCTATATTGCTCCCATGCTATTAAGTTTTTCTATTACATTAGCAACTTCAAACACAAACACACACACACACACACGAATGAATATATAGGAATATATAAACTGAAATCAATCAATATAATCAATTTTTAGCTTTATGTAAAAACTCAATGACTACTGAACTTCTGGAAGCTGCTAATAATACTCATCAGTATCATTAATTGATAGCAGGGTTGAAAAATTTTCAATCTGAAACAGCCAATTTTGATACTTGAGAAAATTAACAATATCATAAAGGACAAAATAATTTCCCCCATCACTCTCCCCAGCTTTCCACTGCCTAGTAGGAATTAAATCTATTTTTCTTGCTGAGACCATAGGAAAAATATTCAAACTCAGTAGAATAGTCATAATCTTCACATGGAAACTTCATCAATTTATCTTTCTAATCCTTTTTTTAAAAGATTTTATTTATTTGAGAGAGAGAGTGTGTGAGCAGGGGGAGGGGCAAAGGGAGAGAATATAAAGCAGACTCTGAGCTGAGTGCAGAGCCCAATGCTGGGCTCGATCTCACGACCCTGAGATGATGACCTGGGCCGAAATCAAGAGTCAGAGACATATAACTGACTGAGCTACCCAGGCGCCTCTTCCTAATCATCATTATTGATGTGATACTCCGTTCTGAATTGCCAGTGACTTTTGGTAAGTCACTGCAGGCAGGTAACATTAGTAAGATTACACTCAGAGGGCTGTTTTTAAAACAAAGGTCCCCAGAATGTTTTGCTGAAAATCTGCATTATCGAAATGAAAATGTCAAGTATTATTATTATCTTATTAATTTCATATTCTACTTTGCCATTTTCTCCCAACTTCTTCACACCTGTATATAATGAAAGTAGTCAGTAGGTTGGGGCCAGACTAGACTTTGAAGGTCCTATCAAGTATTAAGCTAAGACACAGGAAGTTGAAGTTAGTGTTTTTTTGTTTTTTTTTTTTTAAAGATTTTTTTATTTATTTATCTGAGAGAGAGAATGGGAGACAGAGAGCATGAGAGGAGGAGGATCAGAGGGAGAAGCAGACTCCCCGCCGAACAGGGAGCCCGATGCGGGACTTGATCCCGGGACTCCAGGATCATGACCTGAGCCGAAGGCAGTTGCTTAACCAACTGAGCCACCCAGGCGCCCGAAGTTAGTGTTTTTTGTAGGCCTAAGATTTAGACTTGAACCTGGAAGCAAAAAAAAAAAAAAGCTACGTATAGCAAAATAGTAAAGGAAACAGCCTCTAGAGCCAGGTGCCTGGGTTTGAATCCTGGCTCTGCCACTTAGGACCTGAAACTTCAAACATATTTCCTGTTAGTGGAAGGTACAAATATCTGGAATAAATTACAGTGGCCTATGTACCATGACGTATGTGTTACACTACAGACAGATTTATCAACGTAAAGAGGCAGCATTTAGCACTGCCTCTAAAATCAGATGGTCCTCCCGGGATTTGAATCCTAGTACTACCACTTTTATTTTTTGAGATCCAGGGTGGTATCTTAGGCTGTGCCTCAGATGTCCTCATCTGTAGAATGAGGATTATAACAGTACTGATCTCAGAATGAAAAAGGATGGAATCAGATAACCTACACTAAGTGGTCAGAACAATGATTGGCACCTAGGAAGCAATCAGTAGATGTCAATATTATCATTTCCAGGCAGAAAGGGGACACAAATATATGCTTCAGAAAGATCATTCTGGACAGAAGTGAACATTGGGGTAGGGTTCTTTCTTACTCCATAGCTTCACAGAAATAAAAAGATGCAGAATTTTATCCATTCTTCAAGTAATTGATCAGCATTGATATCTAATGAAAAAGGTACAATTAAACACTGAATGACATACACTTAAGGAGAAAATTACATAAAATACTAAAAATCTTATAGAAAACAACTCACCGTCTCAAAAAATATTTCCATCATGCGGGCTCTCTTCTCCTCTGCACTCAGTCCTTTTTTCTTTGACTAAAGCACAAAAGTAAAAAAGTAAACACTGCATTAAAAAAAAAGACTCCATTTTATCTATTTTTAAAGATTTTATTTATTAATTTATTTGACAGAGACCTAGAGAGAGCACAGATAGGCAGAGCAGCAGGCAGAGGGAGAGGGAAAAGCAGGCTCCCCACTGAACAGAGAGCCTGATGTGGGGCTCGATCCCAGGACCCCGGGATCATGACCTGAGCCAAAGGCAGACGCTTCACCAACTGAGCCACCTGGGTGCCCCAAGACACTGTATTTTAAAACAACTTGGTCTGAAACATTATCTGAAATGTTATGGTCTTGTCTGCCAATGGGTTTGATAACTCTAAAGGCTCAGTTTTAACTGCTACATGCCAAGTCTTGATTGGTGCTGCCAGTGTAGTAATAAGAACTGTGGTTGAGACAGAGCCTGGCAGTTTATAGAGATTCAATATTTATCAAATGATCCAATGATAAGTCACTGTATTTATCTTCAAAAGACTTACAACCTCACAGATAAAATAGACATAACTAATAAACGATGAAGAGGTCACTGCACAAATTGCTACCAAGGACAAAATGAATTCCACCCTGGGGAAGGCTGAGGGCTATGTAGGAAGGCTAGAGACAAAAAGGATTTTGTCAAGTTGAGAAATGGTGAGAAGGTGTCCCGGGCAGACCACACACAGGCACGATGTTACGGAAGTACATGGAATGCTCCAGAAAGACAAGCACCCAAGGGATGACTGCTGTGTGGTACATGGAGAGGGAATGGCAGGTAAGGTGAGAAAGGTTGTCTTGGGCCAGATCATGGGAGGCTGACTGTCCAGCCCAAGGGCATGTCCGTTATTCTAGACAAGGAGAAGCTACTGAGCAATGTGTAAAGCAGGAGAGTGACAAGATTAGAGTTACATTTTAGTAAGATGACATTTAGTAGCATTGTGGAGGGTAGGCTGGAGGATGGAAAAACCTATCCAAGTAGAAAGTGGAAGCCTACTGCAGGTTACTATTATTCTATAATTACAGTTCAGCCAATTTAAAATTAAGATAATTAACATGTAACTAAAATCTGTTGATAATGAATTTTACTATATATTGTATTTAGAATATATACATAAAGGTGAAATACAAAATTTTTTTTAAAAGCCAAATTCCCTCAAGTGAAGATTCACAGAAAAGAACAAAAGAGAGAACTATCATCTCTAATAGAGAATTCCACACTAATGTTTAAATGATCTGCATCTTTCTCAAAAATCACATCAGATTATGAGGCAACATAAACTGTTTAGCAAGAATTTGAAACACTTTACACCACCTAAAAAAGCAGACATAAAACACAAAGACTGAGCCTGTCTAACCAAATACTCCATCAGAAAATGAAAAGTCTACAATTGATGGGGAAAAGGATTTGAAATTGCCATTCTGAATACAAAGCAGGGTACACGAGTCTTTATTCTACTTACACAACCTACAAACCCACTAACTCATTTTCTCGGCAATAAAATTATTAGGTGTTCCTTGATGAGTTGTATGGGTAAAATAAGAAGGCATAAAGTGGGTATTTCTCTTTTTCGTCTGTCCGCTCTCAAACACTGCAGTTCCCCCAGGGTTCTCTATTGATCCCCTCATCTCCTCACACCTTTTCTTCGATCTCTTCTGCCTTTACCGTTTTAACTAACACTTAGGCTGAAATCTTTACATCAGCCTCTGAAGTATGCTCCTGAGCTTCCATCTCAAGTATCTACCTGTCTGCTGGACAGACTTCAAACTCAGAGGGTTTAAACTGAACTCTTCTTCTCCCACATCTACTCCCCAAACCTGCTGTTCTAGATCTTGAGCTCAGTTAGATACCCTTATTAGCCAAGCCAGAGGCCTGGCGGTCATCCCAGGTTCACCCCTCTTACTCCACATCAGACCAATCACCAAGTTCTGCCAATTTTAGTGCTTAACTATTTCTCAAATCCACCCTGTCTGCTCCATCCCTACAACCCCGACCTCAGTTCAGGCCTTCATTACGTGTTGTCTCCTGCAACACACCGGTAGGCAAGCCCTCTGGCCACACTTTGTCTCACCCTCTAAGTTCACATTCCACCCTGCCGAGAAGCAAATCTAACCATGCTTCTCCCTTGCTTAAAAGCCTTCAGTGGCTCTGAACCATTCCAGAAGTATCCAATCACTCTACAGTGATATACAAGGCCCTTTATCACCTAATCCCAATCTACCTCTCACAGATACCACTCTCCACCTCAAATTTTACCGTAACAGGGAGAGTTAAGCAACTTGAGCTGTAATACAAAAACTAGACAGTCCCTGACTTGCCATCGTTTAACTTTTTCAACTTTATGATGGTGTGAAAGCAATACACATTCAGTAGAAACCATACTTCGAATTTTGAATTTGAATCTTTTCCCGGCTGGTGATAGGTGGTACAATACTCTCATGATGCTGAGCAGCCACGGGACCATGAGGTACACAACACTTACAACCATTCTGTACCCACACAACCATTCTGTTTTTCACCTTCAGTACAGTTTCAACAAGTTACATGAGATATTCAATACTTTATTATAAAATAGGCTTTGTCTCAAGATGCTTTGGCCCAGCCAGAAGCTGATGTCTAAGTGTTCTGAGCATGGTTAAAGTAAGCTATGATGTTCCATAAGTTAGGTGTATTAAATGCATTTTTGATTTAACTGATATTTTCAGCTTACAATGGGCTTATCACTGTGCAACTCCACTGTAAGTTGAGGTAGATCTGTACTTTTTTTTTTTTTGATAGATTTTATGTACTATTCGCCAGAGAGAGAGAGAGAGAGAGAGAGGGAGACAGCACAAGCAGGGGAAGCGGCAGGCAGAGGAAGAAGCAGGCTTCCCGCTGAGCAGGAAGCCCGATGCAGGACTCCTTACCAGGACCCCAGGATCATGACCTGAACTGAAGTCAGACATTTAACCGACTGAGCCACACAGGTGTCCCAAAGAAGATCTGTACTTGTAATTCTCCGCTCCCCGCATGCTCTTTCCCATCTGTGTCTTTAAAAAACTGTTCCATCTAAAACACCTGCTCCTCTTGCCTATTCAAAACTCCAAAAAGTCTCCCAAGACTTAGTTTAAGCATTCTGTAAGAGCTTCCGTGAGCTCACAGAATAATCTGAGTGTCATTCCATGTGTTCCCAGAACACACCTTAATCAAATCAATTGGTATACTTGTCTTTCTCAGCCAATTGAAAACTTCTTCAGAACATGCACCGCCCTTGCCTTCCTAAAGCTTAGTACTAGATTAGAGCAGACACAAAGGCCAGCCCTTGACCTCAAGGCCATTTATCTAAAGCCCTAACCCTAAAATTCGAGACTGTTCAAGACTCCCAAATCCCACAACACCCACCGCACTACCATAAATACAACACAGGGTAAATTAATAATAAAGACTTCTGTGATAACCATTTATTGCCTTTCTTGGAGATAAATCACAGAAATCTCAGGCAGGCAAGCTCCAAGAAAACATATAGATCTATTTCACCAAACCCAGAGTCGAGAAACAGCATTCAATACTGCTTTAATTAGCCTCCTTTCGCACTGGCCTCAGCAGTATCAGAATAAACCAAGCCTGAAATCGACACCCAGTTAAGGAGGCTCTTTTGGCTCATTTCTCTAGTCCAGTGGGTTTCAAACTGCCATAGAATCATCTCAAGAGCTTTTAAAAAATACTGATGCCAAGGCACATGCCATATGAATTGAATGAGAATCTCTGAGACCAGGCCTGGGCCTGCATGTTTTTAAAAGCCTCTCCAGGTGCTTTAACTGGCCCCAGGATTGAGAACACTGCTCTTCACACCCCAGAATCTAGAGGTGGGTCAGGGGCACTGTGGGGTAGTGAGGATCCCTTCAGAACTTTAGTCTGTGGCTGCATCAGTGGAAAACAGATCCAAAGCTTTAGGAAAGGCTCCTTATGTTTTGGTATTATTAAAAAGCTCCCTGGAGAGACTCATGGGTCCCACAAGAATCTGCCACCCAGAAGCAAACAACGAGGAGAGTCTAGTGTCCAGGAGGCACACAGTTTTAGGAAAGCTCCTATCACTCAGTTCAGTAGCTATGAAAGTCACTCAAGAAATATGGATGAGCTGTAACATCCATTTACTTTGTTTTCAGGTTAATTTATTCATTAGCCTCTTTTATGACTAGAAATAGTTTTTATAATTAACCACAGGACAGTATCATGGCCAGAATTAAAATAACTAATGTAAAAGGATGCCATGCTAATTCATATTTAGAAATTTCTCCAAAAAAATCAACAAGGTCTCATTTAATACTTAACATTAAAGAAAATCTGCTGACAATGTAAGTTAAAGATGCATTCAAATTAGTAAGTAAGGGGACTCAAGACTTGACCTGAGAACAACAAAGCTTCCCGGCTGACCAACATACAGCTATCCCCACTTTTCAGAAGACCTACATTAGTACCTGTTTTCACTAATCAAAAGAAATCTTAAGAGCATTTTCACTTGTATGAAAAAAGGCAAAAAGCGAAAATAGTGTTCAGCATTTGTTTTAGGAATGGCTCCGCCACGCTCCTTCCCTGGGAACTACATTCAGCATCTCAAGCATAAGCCACCACGGCTTTGAACTGTGCAGTACCTCAATTTATTCTGTGCATCTGTTAGCAAGATGTGTCCTAAGGTATCATGAAAAGCCTGACAGAAAAAAATATATATATATATTTTTTTAAGCCTAAGAAGTTATTTTTTTTGGGTCTAGGAATGCTCAAAATTTTTTTTCCATATAAATTAATAATTGCTTCTTCACCTTATGCCACCTCAGATTATGAAAGGCTTCATAGGAACACTACTTTCAAAGAGTGGGAGAAACCTATATTTTAAACCACTTAAAAAAACCATACATCTAAGGAACCTTCTCCAATTAGGAGTTACAGAATTCCTAAAATCAACCCTGTTTACCAATTACAATAAAACCTTGAAAATTAAAAATAGATGATATCTGTTGCCCTCAAAAGTGGCAGAGTACACTGCATTTCTCCAATTCCAAAAATACGCCTGGATTTATAATAACTGTTTATTCACGAAGCCTAACCAAATCAAAACAAACAGCTATTAATTCATAATCAGGAAAGAGAACAAAGGTTTGTCTTTGGTCAACATAACACTAAACTTACTTCTTGAGCATACATTAAAAAAACTGGATGTATCTCAAAGTTTTATTCTAATTTATTTCATGTTTCTTCATTATCGGAGGTAAGCATCTGAAAATGGTTAACAGCATATTACCACTGAGTATTAGAAGGTGATTCACATGTAAAGAGAGATTAGGTAAAAGGATAAAGTTAATGCATTTGTGCTCATAGTTCTCAGTTGTACTAGGCCAGTAACTACGAGAAACATGCAATCACGCAGCACTGGTAACAGATTTAAGTGTGGTCCTGTTGTGTCTGAGACCATTTTATGCCCAGGTGGCTGCGTTGTTAGTTTAACCACAAAGAAGCCGTTATCAGTTGTAATTACATCTGGACAAGTATCTTCAAATAAATACCGTACAACCTAGATCCTTGCCCAGCAAAATAACGGCCACCTAACTAAATTAAGATATTAAAATCTTAGACCAATCTAATTAGGCGTTGATTCTCTGCCAACAGAAGCAGAAAAAATGACATGAAACTGAAGGTTTATGAAAATGATTCGACGAGGTGGAAGACATTAAATTCACCAAGATAAAAAGGTCGACCTGGAATCTCACCAGGACTTAACCTATCATGGCAAGCAAGGAAAGCGAACTCAGTGCTTCCCTAATAAAGGAACCAACTCCCTACCAACTAGCAGTCCGAAGCACAAAACGGCATCCATTCCTGCCCTTTAGTAAAAAAGCAACGGATTTTCAAAGTTACTCGCTAGGTTACTTCTGAAATCGTGAGCCATTCAGAAACGTGCTCTACAAACTACAATACGTGGCACCCCTCATTTGTCAAAAAACAAGAGCCACTGACATCCAAGGCGTCGGCCCGCCTCGCTCACACCCTTCCCGGTACTTCCTAAGAGGCTGCAGCTTTGGCGGCCGAATCCCGGGAGCCTGGGGCTCTGGTTCTGAGGCGACTCGTGCTCTTTGTGAGACACTCGGGTCACGTCCGCGAACGCTTCTCGGGTGTGCTCCGGGAACAGCGCGGGGAGGCCCAGAGGCGTCGGGGTCGCGGGCCCCGGGGCCGCGCGCGCCCCAGCCTCTGGGATCCGGCCGCGTCCACCCTGGCGGCCCCTCCAGGGGAGCCAAGCCCCCGAAGCCCGTCGGGGCCCCACAATGCCGAGGGGCCCTGTGGCCCAGACACTGGGGAGGCGCGGGACCCGGGAGCGTGGCCTCAGCTCTTACCATGACGCTGGCGGCGGGTCTTCCGGCGGCCGGGCCTGCGCGCGAGGCGAGGGGCGGGGCGGGCCCGGGCGGGTTTGATTTTGGCGCCGACAGCGCCGCGGGGCGGAGCAGCGACGAGGACGAGGTGGGAGGGAGGCGGGGGGAGGGAGGGCGACCCCTGGCGGCTGTGCCGAGCGGCCGGCCTGGGAGGGCCGGGGCCTGCCGGGGGGAGCCGGGAGGGCTGGGGGTTCGGCGCGTCGGGTCTCTGCGTTGCACGCACCTCTTCTCCCTGGGGTAGACTGTGACTCCTTTTTTCTCTTTTTTTTTAGAAAGTCTTGAGCCCTCACTTTAGTGCGCGTTTTCTCCGCGCTGCAGAAACCGGCCTAAGTTGGCCTTAGAAAATAGAGGCGGTTTGACCCTGGGGAAGGAAGCGCTACCCTCCATCCATCTGGATGCGCCCAGTCTGGAGCGGACTTCCTTCTCTCTCCTAATTTTACCCCTCTTCTCTGCAGCCTCTCTCCACTGCTTTCCCAGTTTTTGAAAATCCCTTTGTATGTTTGGTTTTCTCTTAGGCTTGTTTATTTGTTTGTTGTTTTTTAAATAAACAAGAGAATGAATTTCAAATGAAATCTGTCGAAAACCTGCTACCTCAGGACCTGACAGTAGATGGGGATTCGGGTCTAAAGCTCGGGCCCCTTAGCCTAAAGGTGCTACAGAATTAACTCAGACTTGTCAATTATTTTGAAAATTATTGTACGTGATTTTGAACCAATTTAAAGTATACTAGTTTTACTGAAAGCATAAAGAGAGGCATCTAAAGTGGGAATTTGTATCTCCTATTGCTTAAGAAACGGAAGCAAAGAAGGGATATATTGATTGCGTAGAGTTCCATTAATTTAGTTTTCCTGAGAGTGCATGACAGTACGATATGATTGTACATCAGATGATTTTTTTTTTTTTTAATTTTTTTTTTTATTTGAGAGAGAGAGAATGAGAGACAGAGAGCATGAGAGGGAGGAGGGTCAGAGGGAGAAGCAGACCCCCCGCTGAGCAGGGAGCCCGATGTGGGACTCGATCCCGGGACTCCAGGATCATGACCTGAGCCGAAGGCAGTCGCTTAACCAACTGAGCCACCCAGGCGCCCCGGTACATCAGATGATTTTAAGATAGTAAATGGGTAGCCATTTAATACATGTTTTAATATGTACTAGAAAAAGCATAAGCAACACATTATACTCTAGATTTCTCATGCATTGCTCTAGATATGGATGAAATAGGCCTGTCAGAAAAAATGAAAGTGATATTTAAGAAAAATATTAAGTAATGGCCCTGGTGATATCTAGATTTGACAAAAATCATAAAGGTAACATTTGTGGGAACGCTTGTCTTAGTCGGCTTTCAGACTGCCATACCTGTCCCTCCATCAGGAGCCGCCCTTCTTCACTTGGCTTACTCTTACCCCCTTTAGACAGTTCAGATGTAGCCTTCAGCAATCTTTTTCTGTGTTTCCCCACTCCCACCGCAGAGCAGAGAGGGTCCCTTCTGTGGTATGCTATAGCACTCTGCAGTTTTATAGCACCCCACATTCATTTTAGAACTGTTTTCTTGGACAGCTTCCCTGTAATATCAGACTCCTTTCTGTGGCAGAGGTTAAGCCAACCATTTCCATATCACCAAGACCTAGCACAGTGCCCAACATATGGTAAACACTCAGTAAATGTGTATTAAATAAATATACCAGGTATTTAAGAACACTATCTCTTCGTTGACTTAGGGATAACTAGATATGGTTTTCAGATGAAAAATCAAAGGATATTTACTTTAGTAAAATCTTAATTGTTTGTTTTGAGTAGTGCTTTCTCATTTATTATTCTCACCAGTGGAATTTTGAAGTTGTATACCATTCAGATGTGTTAAATTAAACAAGGAAGCCATTAGACTCTATTGTGTGGCCTAATGCTGCGGCAGCCTACATGGGCAAACCACAATATAAGCCTATAAATACCTCAAGGTTAGGAAATCAAAATGCTAAAGACAACCAATGAGCAACAACAACAGCCGCCATCAAAGAATTTCTTTGGTTCAGTACTTTCTCTATGTAAGTCATTCCCCTGGCTCCTGTTGGCAGAGCACTCCTATCCACTTCTGATTTGGCACCTCCTGATTAGAACTGATTTTACTCAAACTCTTAAAATTCTTAATATGCCTCAGTTTATCTCTTAACAGAGATCTTGAGACACTCCAAGTTTTGCAATATTATGGAGCAGACAGATGTAGTATATGGGTTTTTAAGAATGGTAAATAAATGTTTGCAGCATCTGAGAAGTACACATCCCTCCTTGTAGGCAAAGAATCTGCAGGGCCAATGACAACAGCAATGACAACAAAAGACAGTAGGGTTGGGTAGAGGATAGAATGTCATCTACCCTTCCTGCCTCTTTGCTTAGGCAAATAAAACGCAGCTTTAATTGAACTTGTCTGCTCTGGGAAGGGGTGCATCTGGCTTTATGTGAAGTGAGTCCTCAAAGGACAATTTGAGATAATGCTTAAATGTGGGGCAACTGGCTTATATCAGGAATGCCACACTCTCTGCTTCTGAAAACTTCCAAAGAGCCCAAGATGGCAATGGTGCCTGCTTGGTTAAAAGAAAAAATAAATGAAGAATAGAAGCAGGATTCAAGAATACTAATATTCACAGTTATTAGTTGGCAGTGTCCCGTTTGGCCTTGTTCTCATTTCTGTTACATCTCTCCTTCCAAGACTGACTTACTCACCTCTTCTAGACTTATAATCTATTATAGATTTTTTTTAATCCTTGAAAAAACAAAACAAGAGATTTTTGTTGGATCCTCCATTGTTCACAAAGGATACTCAAAAGATAAATTTTAGTATTCATTCCATCACAGTAAAATATAAATCACAGACTTAATGAAAAATCAAAAAGCCTATAAATACATCAGGAAAAAAAAGCTGTATGCATATATGTGAGGCTATGATTTGTTTACAATCAGTGAAGAAGGACAAGGGTCCTTTATAGAACAAAAGTATCAAATCCACACACCACTCAAGATTGAGAGCTATATCTATCTTCAAGTCTCATAGGGAACATGCTGGCTTGTGTGTAAGTGGCATTAAGATGACAACTTTGACATTATGAATAGAGACCAATTTAAATTTTTTTCGACTTAAGAAAGATGGAAACTAACTTCTTTGAAAGGATAGGACGTAGTGATAGCCCATGGTTTGTGCATCCAGCATCAGGTTCCTTTGCAACAGAAGAACCTCCAGAGGACTGTCCGACATATTCTTTAGATGTTGTGAGTACTGCTTGAAATGTTGGCCATCAGCCTGATGTAATATAAGAATGTTTCTTATAATTAATTTTAATTAAATTGTGGACCCTATAGACAGTAGTTATGGGGCAGTCCCTTTCTAGTTCTTCACCCCCTTGAAAGGTGACTGCCATAATTTCTAGAAGGTCCCCCTTGTGATTCTTGAAGCATAGTGATTTTGGTCTATTTGACCTTCTAAATATATGTGCTAGGTATACCTGTCATGGTTTTCCAAATTCCTATCTAAGATACATCCTAAATGCTAACCAGATTATTGGTATCATAAATGACAAAAATTTTACTAATTTAACTAAGCAGTTTGGTTGAGGTATTGGTATCTGCCACATATTCTAGAAAATTTCTTCATTTCCCTTTACTAAAAAAGAAAACTATGTAAAATAAATAAACATTCACCCTGGAAATGGAGAAAACAAGCTTTATTATAATGATCTGATATTTTGTGCATGGTAAAGATATACACATGAATCTTGTTTCTCCTATGTTTCAAGACAGAATTAATTTAAAGTTTTATTGTAGACTAAAGCATCCAAAATACTGTGGTACATATGTAGCTACGAACATACAAACACTTTGATGCACAGCGTTCATTCTTTTCTTTAAATAGGCAGTCAGCATTTCGATTCGTAAAAGAACAAATGAGAATATATCAGTATCAACGTCAGAGAGCGCAAGACTTAGTGTTCTATACACATAACGTATGGAACAGACCTAGAGAGATGGAATGTACAAACTTTAAAAAGAAAAAAAAGGAAGCAAAAACCCTTAATACTCATACATAGGATTGAAAGGCAATAGAATTGAGAATGATATAAAGAATTCTATTACAAGAATACACTCTGTTGATGACAGAACATTCCCATGTCATAAAGCAAAAGCATTGAGTTTAAGGCTGTGTTGCTTTCGAAAGTTAATGGACGTGCTGTACATTCATTGGGACAACATAGCCGATTTATTAATCTATTTTAGAATATGAATAGCTTTCATACATTCTCCACAAACAGACCACACAATCACTGCCACACAGTTCATCTTCAGAAAGTTTTAAGATTAACATCATGATTTGTAGCTTACTGTCATTTAAAACGAAACAAAAAAATCATTTATTTATACCAAACAAATCTTTAATGGGCACTTAGTTTCCTTTATGGCAATACTAGATTCCTAGTTATCAAAAATATTAAAATAATTGTAAAGTTTAAAACCCTGCAACATTGACAGAATGCAACAGTATCACGACTTTCGACTTTAAGCAAAATTAGATGAAGTTTGCAGCAAATAGCTTCAATTTTTTCCTACCTGGAAAGGTTTTTTTTTAAATTATTAAACTAAAAATACTCCTCCCTCTTCAGAAGCTGATGAACAGGGAGGATACTATAGAGTCCAAATGTACAAAAAGGTTTTTCCCATTTGAAGTAATCCGCACAGTACCTAACGTTCATTTGCTATTTCCTCTAATTCACTCAGAAGGTATTACCAAAGCATTTATGTGAATCCTCCAGTGGGAAGGATCCGGAGACACTTGCGACCTTGCTGCTATTCCAGTTAACTCCAAGTGAGGACATACCCTGTATATTTAGTAGTGGAAGCAAGTGCCTTCTAGTTGCATGACCTGTAGTATTTCTTTGTCTCAAATCTAGTCAAAGCGTAAATGAAAATAAGGAAACCTGGGGACTTGTTTAGTTACTGGAGACTAAAGTTTGATCGAGATACTAAGTACCTTTAAAACAATGGTGAACAGTCATACAGCTTTTTATTCATGTGTTTCTGGACGGTCAAGTGACTACGTCCCCCAGAGTCCGGCAGCGGAGGTCTGTATCAGGCAGGAATGCATTGTCACTGACCTTTACATTCGAACTGGCAATCTGTTGCCATTAAGTGCCCAGGGGACATTTGAATGGGTAATTTTTCAGTGCTACTTATCATGAATGTATGACAGGTTCTGTACACTTGACAAAGAAAAATCAAACAATAATGATAGCTCCGGGAAAAAAAGTCACTTATTTTAATATCCTTCTCAGTTTACCAGGAACCATTTCCCATAGAATGTTGCCAAAATTTCATTAAAATCTTGTCTACTCATATCTTATCAGCAGCACTTTCCCCCCGCTCAAATACACTTCCTAAGAAATACAGTAAATGCTCCTAAGTATCCAAATGTGAAATGTTATCTATGCTTTAACATACATGATTACATATTTTTTGGGGAAAATACAGTGTTTCTTGGAGTGCCCATAGCATGTGTTTTAGTAACAGATAGTGGAACAGGTCTGAATCAAAGTATCTATTCTTCCATTCCAGTTTGTGCCAATATTGACAGATAAAAAAAAAAAAATTAGCCTTGTATGCAACCTATTATTGGGCTATCCAGCCTGTTATGGTATGATGGCTGGTTAACTTCTAAATTCACAAATACAATTTCAATGTTGTGCAAAAAAACTCTCTTAAGTAAACTAGTCTTAAGACCAACAGCCTGTGAACAGAATCTAAATAGGAAGCCATTTTTACTTGTGAAAATAAACTGAAATTAATTTAACCAATTTAAAAAGTTTTCTTCTAAATAGTCTAGGAGCTATCAAGAGTCTAGCTTATCTTGAATGCAAAATGTTATTAAATGGCAAAATGAAATTCCTCCCTAGAGTGTAAGCTCCGAGCAGGCAGGGATTTCTGTCTGTTTGATCCATTGCTGTTTCCCCAGTCCCGGGAATAGTGCCTGGCACCTAGGAAGCGCTCATTAAATACAAATGTTTACATTCAAAGACTTGGTTTGCTGATGTTAGGAAACAGTATCTTAGTTTAACATTCTAAAAATGTCATTGAATTTTATAACTCTGTCATAGTCTCAAATATTTTGAAAGCTCTACCTAACTAAAAAAAAAAAAAAGAAGAAAGGTAAACTTAAATGTAAATCTTCCTGAAAAATTTTCTTTCAGAGGTTGATTTGGGCATAATAAATTTGACAGACAACTGGAAATAGCTAGATTTTCCTTCTCAATTTAAAAAAGTCCTATATAAGAGAACGACTAAATTATAAATTAGTAAGCAATAAACATCACATATCATTAGACGTACGGGAAATGTTTTCTTATAGTACAGTTCTAAGGTGCGTTCAGTGAAAAAGATCCCAAAGTCATTATCAAAAATGCCAAACATGACATCCTATTTGGTAGAACTGAGTAGAAAATTAAACAGTGGAAACAGACCACATCTTATTTTACAGTATCAATGACAGATTAACAATTGACTAAATTATTCTTCACATTTCTCCAAACGCATGTATACTTAAATTAAATGTAACTCAAGTTCAACGTTTCTTTTTCTTTCGACCTGTTTTTGTTTTGTTTTTGAAAGCACAGAAGGCCATTTTCTGACTATAAAAGTCAGCCGATATCATCATTACTGGAAAATGGTGAAAATTAAACCTGTTTTAGGGCTTACTCTATGAGGACGGCTTTAAACTGTGCAGTAAAGGAATGTGCTGGACGATGCTTCTGTCTTTCAGAGTGCTGCCTATTTCAATACACCAAAGATTCAGCTATATATATATATATATATATATATGTGATACATTCTACCTTACCCTAATCATGTATACATAGTCCTTTAATGCCTCTACTATTCATTAGACAATGATAAATAACCATAACATGCCCTTACCTGTAATGCTCTCGAGATAACACGACTTTGGTAACACTTGCTTTCTAAGGGGAAACCATTAATCAATCACATGCCTTTGGTTGACACCATCAGTCCTCCAAAGGGCAACTTATGGCTCTCTGTCCTAGGATACTGGTGTCCTACTACATGTGCTGACATTTTGCAGGAGGTAAAGCTTTCGCTTTCAGGAAGTGGAAGAGGAGAGACACGTGAGAACATTGGCACAGAAAACGTGGCTTTTTCTTGATTACATTCTAGTGCATTAGTTTGGAGTTGAGGGGGCTGTTTGTTTACCAAAAGGTAGCATTTGCTATTGTAATATGCTTTTCAAAGCATTGGGAATTTCAGGTTTCCCTGAAAATGGACTTTGTTTTTTGATACAAGGTGAGCAGGAGAGAAAAGGTGAAAAGAACACACAAAAAGGATCTTGGATCTAACCCAGAAAGGATGGGAAATTTTCAGTGGTTTTTAAGTGCTAAACTCAAGAGGCCTGCCTAATCATAGCTGGGAGGGTTTTGCAAGACAGTCTTATTTTTTCCTAACGTGTATGTAGTTATCAATAACCAAAAAATGTCACATGAGTAATACCTACTGTAAAAGTGAGGTTAGAAGATCCCCCGGGTCTTGTAACCAAAGTTAAATAAAGTATACAACTACAACAGATTTTGTTTTTGTTTTGTTTTTGGAAGCTCCACACAAAAGCTACCATTCACAGGATTAATGAATACCTTTAAATATTCTAGTTTGTTGTGTTTTTTTTAGTGTTTGTTTGATTTGCAAAATCAGTTCAACTACATAAACCCTTGTCCGATAAGCCATAGTTCACAGGTGTAAAACTTTGCAGTTTCCATAGATTCGGTAGAAGGGATTTCTTTTCTTTAAACCCTAAAAGGTGAATTACAGAAATCAGATATGCAGGTTTTAAGGAAATAGTTACATTCAGAAATAACCTTGGAAAGTTCACCAATGATTCCTTCTAGCATGAAAAGTCTAGTGTAATCTGGTCCCGCGTCGAGAAATCCATTCCAGTTTATAGTGCAAGACCTTTGTAAGGGGCTGTCCAGCTGCCTGCCATTACTGTAAGTACCGATAGACCTTGAAACAGTGGTTTCCAGAGTCTGCAACCACAACATGGCCATCTGAAGTTAGCGCCAGGCCTTGGGGGCCGTAGAGTGGGTCAGCAGATGTGTTAATGTAGGACAAAAATGACCCACTTCCGTCAAAAACCTGTAAAAAATATAAAGTCAGAGTGTTATAGGAAAACTTACAGTAATAGGATGAAATAGGGGTTAGAAAACCCTTGATGCTAATATTTTCAATATAAAAGCATGTGTGTAAAGAGCACCCAGTGTGTGGTGGGGGGGGCAGTCGGTTAGGCATCTGTTGGTTTCGGCTCAGGTGGTGATCTCAAGGTCGTGAGATCAAGCCCCGCGTGGGGCTCCGCGCACGGCACAGGGTCTGCTTAAGACTCTCTCTCCCTCTGCCCCTCCCTCACTCTCTAAAATAAATAAATCTTTAGAAAAAGCATGCACGTAAGCCCACAAGTTTGTTTAGGTCTATCACATATCCAGGCCTTCCCTCTACTTAACCTTGCTTTTTCTCCTCTCATTCTCTATTCCCCAGAGTCACTGACAAGGAGTATGACATTGGCCAACAGATCTCACATTCTTACAGTGGTCAGTTTGAGGGGAATAGCCCTCGATGGTGCCTGAAAATGAATGACCCTTGTTTCTTAGTCTCAGCCTTCACTTCCCCCCACTTCCAGCCTCACATCCTTCTTTTATTTCCAATCATAATGGAAAAATCAGCAACCAGACCACAGAGGTATGGTTGCCAGTCATAGTATACAATGAGAAGATAAAGACCTTTTTTTTTTTTTTTTTTTTTCAGAAAAGAAGGAATTATAAGAAGTCAGTGGTTTACTATGTACATTTGTGGGGTTTGTTTTTGTTTTATTTATTTATTTATTTTTTCCTTTTTTTAAATTAACATATAATGTATTATTTGTTTCAGGGGTACAGGTCTGTGATTCATCAGTCTTACACAATTCACAGCGCTCACCATAGCACATACCCTCCCCAATGTCCATCACCCAGCCACCTCATCCCTCCCACCCCCCTCCACTCCAGCAACCCTCAGTTTGTTTCCTGAGATTAAGAGTCTCTGATGGTTTGTCTCCCCCTCCGGTTTTGTCTTGTTTCATTTTTCCCTCCCTTCCCCTATGATCCTCTGTCTTGTTTCTCAAATTCCTCATATCAGTGAGATCATATGATAATTGTCTTTCTCTGATTGACTTTTTTCACTCAGCATAATACCCTCTAGTTCCATCCATGTCATTGCAAATGTCAAGATTTCATTTTTTGATGGCTGCATAATATTGCATTATATATATGTATACCACATCTTCTTTATCCATTCATCTGTTGATGGACATCTAGGCTTTTCCATAGTTTGGCTATTGTGGACATTGCTGCTATAAACATCGGGGTGCACGTGCCCCTTTGGATCACTACATTTGTATCTGTATACCCAGTAGTGCAATTGCTGGATCATAGGGTAGCTCTACTTTCAACTTTTTGAGGAACCTCCATACTGTTTTCCAGAGTGGCTGCACTAGATTGCCTTCCCACCAAAAGTGTAGGAGGGTTCCCCTTTCTCCTCATCCTCGACAATATCTGTTGTTTCCTGACTTGTTAATTTTAGCCATTCTGATTGGTGTAAGGTGGTATCTCATTGTGGTTTTGATTTGGATTTCCCTGATGCCGAGTGATGTTGGACACTTTTTCATGTGTCTGTTGGCCATTTGGATGTCTTCTTTGGAAAAATGTCTGTTCATGTTTTCTGCCCATTTCTTGATTGGATCATTTGTTCTTTGGGTGTTGAGTTTAAGTTCTTTATAGATTTTGGATACTAGCCCTTTATCTGATATGTCATTTGCAAATATCTCCTCCGATTCTGTCAGTTGTCTTTTGGTTTTGTTGATGGTTTCCTTTGCTGTGCAAAAGCTTTTTATTTTGATGAAGTTGTGGGGTTTTTTTAAAGATTTTATTTTTAAGTAATCTCTACACCCAACATGGAGCTTGAACTCACAACCCCAAGATCAAGAGTTACACGCTCTAACAACGGAGCCAGCAGGACATCCCACATGTACATTTGTTTTGTTTTGTTTTGTTTTGCGGGGGAAAGGGAGAGACAGAAACTTAAGCAGGCTCCATGCCCAGAGCAGAGCTCCATGGGGGGCTCGATCTCACAACCCTGAGATCATGACTTGAGCCAAAATCAAGAGTCAGAGGCTTAAGTGACTGAGTCACCCAGGTGCCCCATGTACATTTGGATATGAAGTAGTCTTCTTTTGGTCTGTAAGCTTCTGCTGTGATGAAATCAAAGGAACACTTCTTCCTAAGGCCCAGGCTGGTTTCTTTTGACCACTCTGTTAGGCCCACACGTGTTTTAAAAGGCAGTTGTGATGAGGCAGGTGCTTACGAGGGCCACAATCCAAACAGCTTAGCATCTGTGGTCTTATACAGACTGCTTTGTGAACTTAGTTCCCTGTCTGGCTTCTGGCTTTCCATCACACAGAGAATGCCTCTTTCAAATGTAGATGTCTGCTGGCATAATTAAGCAAGATAAATATAATAGAGAAATAAAAGCATTTAGAGTTATATTTATAGCCTCAATCTTTCTTCTTCTTTTTTTTTAAGTAATCTCTACACCTAATGTGGGGCTCGAACTCACAACCCTGAGATCAAGAGTTGCATGCTCTAGTGACAGAGCCAGCCAGATGCCCCTCAATCCTTTTTCTGGGAGGTAAATGCTTATATCAGATTCAAACTGTTGACTACTGCTATCTTCACAAAGACATCTGGATGCTGCTAGATTTAACCAGTGCATTCTGAGGTCCTAGGAGCTCTGCACAAGGCCACATCAGCAAGGATAAATAGCCCTGTCTTCAGATGTATGTTTAGATTCATGCAGGTGTTTACATAGAGAAATGGGAGAAAAGAATAGTTTTACTTTAGCCTGAGGATTCAAAATCTTTGTTCTTAATTTAGACAAAAAAAATCATACTTTTTTATGTCTGGCAAAGACTACAAACCCCTTCTCAAAATAGTGTTTTAATATTTCTTTTCTAGAAGGTAACCGCTTTTATTATTTTTTATACCCAACTAAAATGCCAAATGCCATTCATGATACCATTATTCCTAAACCACAAAAACATATTTAAATTCATTATTATTTAATTTGTTTTTGTTAACTTCTATTATTTATTTATTTATTTATTTATTTTTAAAGATTTTATTTATTTATTTGAGAGAGAGGGAGGAGAGAATGAGAGGGGGTAGGGTCAGAGGGAGAAGCAGACTCCCCACTGAGCAGGGAACCTGATGCAGGGCTCGATCCCGGGACTCCAGGATCATGACCTGAGCCAAAGGCAGATACTCAACTGACTGAGCCACCCAGGTGCCCCATTTTTGTTAACTTTTAATTTTGAAATAATTATAGATTCACAGGACATAGGAAGTTGCAAAGATAGTATAGAGAAATCCTATATACCTTTCACCTGGTTTAGTAGAATACTCCAGTGAAACCACCTGAGTCTGGGGAGTTTTAAAATTATGAACTAAATTTCCTTACTAGTTTTTGGGGTATTCAAATTACTTATTTTATATGGGTGAGTTGTGGAATTTCTACTTTTCAAGGAATTGGTCCATTTCATCTAAATCGTCAAATTTATGCATGTAGAATTGTTCACCGAATTTCCATATGCCTGCAGAGTCTGTAATGATATTGGTGTTCTGTGTCCCTTCCTTTATCAATCTTGCTAGAGGTTTGTCAATTTTATTGATCTTTTCAATGAACTGACTTTCTGTTTCATTAATTTTCTCTATTGTTTGCCTTGCATTTCATTGATTTCTGATCCTATCTTCACTATTTCCTTCCCTCTGCTTGCTTTCAGTTTGTTTTGCCCCTCTCTTTCCAGCTTCTTGATGAAGGAGCTCAGAATATTGATTTTTGACTTTCTAATGTAAGCATTTAGTGCTATTAATTTCCCTCTCATGTAGAATGGTGATTACTAGGGCTGAGGAGTGGAGGAAATGGGGAGAAGTTGATCAAAGGGTATAGACTTCCAGTTAGAAATTGATTAAGTTCTGGGGAGCTGATGCATAGTGTGGTGATTATAGTTAATAAAACTGTCTTAGGTACCTCGAAAGGTGCTAAGGGGTAGATCTATATGTTGTCACCACAAAAAAGAAATGCTAACAATGTGATGGTGATGGAGGTGTTAGCTAAAGCTATGGTGGTAATCATTTTGCAATATATAATTTTATCAAATCAACACGTTGTATATCTTAAACTTACATAATATTGTATGTCAATTATATCTCAGTAAAGCTGGGGAAAAAAAATCTCCCTCTCAGGATTATCTTAGCTGCACTCCACAAACTTTGATATGCTGTATTTGCATTTTCATTCAGTCCAATATATTTTTAAATTTTTTTTTGAGACTTCCCCTTTGATTCAGGTTATTCAGCAGAATAATGTTTTTAAATGCATAAAACAAAATACATGGGGTTATAAAGGTAAAAATTATATTAAAATATAGTTATCAAAATTTTATAAAATTGCAACATAGTAATATGTGTACTTTTTTAACCAAAACATTAAAGTAACAAGAAATAGTGATGGGTCTAATATTGACTATTTTTGAAGAGTGATGAGCATAAATGATAATTCAAGACCTCTGCAACTATAATATAGAAATTTCTGTGATTCCTCTTGGTGACAAAGTTACAGGCATTACTAAAAGTACTGTGATTGTTGCCTATATTCATCATTTAAAAAAATGATAGTTTTCAGTTAGAAGCTAGTAGAAATAATAATATAATATTTTGTTCAATGGACCTCTTGAATTCTATCCACACACACTTTGCGGGGTCCATGGGATTCATGTTAAAAATTCCCAGCTTCAGAGGGTTTCACTCTGGTAGCCTGCTGATGTTTTTTCTAACTCCACCTTTCTTAGTTCAGCACTTCCGGTGAGATTACCTGTGGTCTATGAAGAACCTAACCAATGAAAAATGGAAAACATTCCAGTTGGGAGACAGCCAATTCTTCACTTTCAACAAATAACGATCACTCTAAACAAACACATTAGCATTTTCAGTTACCTGGATCCTGCTGTTTCCCCAGTCTGCTACAATGATGTTTCCATTTGAATCCACTGCTACACCTGTTGGAGCGTTAAACTGCCCATTTCCTTCTCCATTTGAGCCAAACTTCAACATGAATTCTCCCTCCTGATTAAACACCTGTATGAGATATTTTTAAATGGTTTTATTTTAAATTGAAAACAATTGAGCCAACATTATGAGTTTTAAAAAATATGTATTGGAGCAGGATTTTATAACAACAAGACCTATGATTTAAGACATTCTAAAAAAAGAAAAAAAATCTACAAAGTAGACCCCCATATCACTTATGGTTCCCCAATCTGCTTATATAAATTTGATTTATTGTGTTAAATCACTTCTTATTTCTAGCTTATATCTGGTTATTGAATACTTATATGAAAAATACTTTCATATAAATTATAAAATATATACAAATATACGGTAGGATGAGAAAGTGGAGCTATAATTTTCAACAATATTATTCTTCCTGCCTTTAAATAAATAGCTAAATCTCAAGGACAGGCATCGTATTTCTAACAGGATGGATGATCAAAGTTGGATCAGGACCTAGGAGCTTTTTGTTACGCCACATGCTCAGAATTTATTACCATTTTGCAAAGTCAACATGGGAAAAAGCAGGCTAGACTTCACACGTACATCAGGGAAAAGTGTGCGTGTGCATGTGCGTGCACGTGCATGTGTGTGTGTGTGTAATGGCACAGGTGAGGAATAAGAGAAGGGCTTTTATATATTTTTTTCAAAATATATATTTAGTTAAAATAGAGAGTTTATATGACCATAAGGCTTTGGTGGATGGCGCATACTGAGGGAAGGGGGGCTGACAGACGTGGTGAGCTAAACAGAACTCTTCAGTAAATTCTCTAATATCTGATATGGAAAAACAATGGGTTGTTGTGGTTAATTATTCTTATTAAGGGAGTGTTACTCTATATGTATCAAATACAGATTATTGATTTGGAGAGAATTAAATTTTTAATATGGGTTTAAATATAAGACTATAGCATGATTTTATCTTGACTCAGACAATACTTAATGGTTGTGAAATATCTCCAGGATATTATTCTAAGTTTCCATTATCATCTAGCCTA
The DNA here is from genome assembly GCF_054177405.1 of Leptonychotes weddellii. Lineage (NCBI taxonomy): Eukaryota > Metazoa > Chordata > Mammalia > Carnivora > Phocidae > Leptonychotes > Leptonychotes weddellii. Next base: position 62,843,682 of record NC_138370.1, read on the forward strand.
CATGTGTAAAAATACTCATTAACAAATCAAAAAGTATTACACGCAAAGCACCATGAGAATAAGGGTTCCTACAATATGGAACTGAGGGAGAGTTCACTCTACCCGAGTGCAGATCTAATTGGAAAATGATCTCAGGACCTTTTACAGATTCTCCTATTGCCAAGTCTGTGATCATGAAAGATGAAAATGACTCTTTCTTTTAGTTATGTACATTGGGGAAGCGAAGCGAGACACTTCCATCTCTAAAGGCTAAACTTCCTTTAAGATGAAGAAAAAGAATCATGATTGCTTCTTGAATTAATTATGTAACTTGCAAAGTAAGCAAGCAACCTCTTTGGTTCTTTGGAAAGGATGAGACAAGAACCAGCTTTGCTAAGATGTTATGGTTTAAAAATCTTTCCTGACTCCTTTTATCTCCTTTCACACAAAACATCCTTGTTTTAAAGACCAATGAGCGTGTGTGCTTGCTGGTGAAGACACAATCTATTATTCTCTGGTCTTTCCCTTATTAAGTCTGACCAATAATCTTTTTGTTTGTTTGCACTGATCTCTCTCAGTAAGTATGTTTTCCTTGGCATGATCCAAATGGCTCAAATGCTTCTGCTCTATTTTAGAATGACTGATAATGCCAAATTTAGTCTTACTTGTTTTGCAATGAAAAGAGAATGCATGCTGAAGGTAGCTAAGGAACTAGACCATTTGTTAGCCCTGACCTATAGGCACATTGACCAAAAGAGAAGCGACTGGAATCCAGAACCACTGCTAACTGCCAAGTGTTACACATGGGAAACAAAAGCCCAACTATTCCATCAAAGCTATATGGCAACAGCTATCAAAGAGAAAAAACAAAATAGACTTGTTTTCTTATGTAAGAGGAAAACTGAATTTAAATTGCTAAAATAATCTACCTCTACTGTACTGAAATTTTTTGGAAGAGTTTTCAGAATCTTAGTAATTATAAATTTCCTCATAGTTTCTATTTTTCCCACCTAAAACATCATTTAATGGCTTATAAATTATTCAGATGAAAACATTTTAAGAGGCAGATACATGAGCCAAAATCGTTTTTACAGCTTTGATCTTTATAACAAGTTTTTACAGCAAGTTTTTTGTAACTTTGATAATCCTTTCCTGATTTCAAAATTCCTCTCACCTCAAATACCACCTCCACTTGGAAGTTTTCCCTAATAGTCACAGAAATCTGCTCTTTGTTTTCTTCTGGATACTTATAGAACTTTATATGTACCTATTTTAAAAAAATAGTTTATTGCTATCTGCCTTGCATTTTGATTACTTACATAGGTTTTATTTCCTTCTACATTGTCAGCCAGGGCTGGTAAATAGGAGTCCTCCCACATACCAATGCCAGTTGATTCATAGAGGTTGCCTGGAGCACTGGGACGGGAAGGCTCTGAGGCCACAGTTGGGCTTAGTAGAAAAGAGCAACTTGATTAATAGGACTGTCTCCCGGTGGGGGTGGGCTGCCATCTACGCCAGGGGTTTGCCGGCCTTTGCTGATCTACCCGGGTTATCTTCTGGTTAAATGCCCTCGAATTAAATGATTCCTCTATAAAGGGAGTGAAGGCTAGAAGTGTGATAACAGCCTGTTATTCCTCTCTAGTTACTCTCCTCACACAAGACTGTTACAACCCCCAGGGAGGACAGTCTAAAACCCAGTCCCTCCTGCCTCTTTGGATGTTTCCCTCCTCCCCGCCACTACTCTCCCCACAGTCCTCTTCCTTTTACCAGGACAGGTCCTGTGGAGGGAGAGACACTGAGGGTGGTGGGGGGAGTGGGGACAGAGCTCTATCACTATGGCAGCAACTCGGGAAGCAGCCTGAGAAGTAAGCAATGGTGGGCGTCCTTCTCCTCCTCCTGCCCCATCACCACAGCCCACACCGCTCTAGTCTTTGCACAGGGACTAGGTACCCATGAAAAAAAGCTCAAAACCTTTCCAGTTACCCAGATTAAAGATGCCTTCGGGGGGCAAACTGGGGAAATGAAGCAGTGAAGGACTCTACAGAGAGAGTACCTTTAGTTGTTGAAATCCTATCCCTACGGAGCTATTCCAGTTATCAACCAGAACAAACTATTTTTCACTTTGGTTGCCCAGTGGTTGTCTCTAAGTGCAAACTTCAGTCACTGGTGTACACCACCTATGCTGTTTCCTTCTTATCCTTCCTTTAAAAATACCTCACTTTAGGGGCACCTGGGGGGCTCAGTCGTTAAGCGTCTGCCTTCAGCTCAGGTCATGATCCCAGGGTCCTGGGATCGAGTCCCGCATCGGGCTCCCTGCTCAGTGGGGAGCCTGCTTTTCCCTCTGCTCCTCCCCCCTGCTTGTGCTCTCTCTCGTTCTCTCTGACAAATAAAAGCAATAAATCAAATAAAAAAAAAAAAGTCTCACTTTAAAAATTTTAATTTACTTACAAGGAAAACTTTGTATCACTTCTCTAAGTACAAACCAGTACCACTTGATGTAAACAGAAGGTAACCCTAAAAATAAACATATAACTCCCAAAACAAAAATGTCTGGCAGTGCAGGCCCCGTGGCCACCTGGCGTGCACCACACCTTGAGAATCGTGGTCTAGAATGTTACGAAACATTTCCTCATTTCAGTAAAATGAGAAATTTGTTTTGATTCATTTTTATATATCCTGGTTGGCTCACAATAAAAGTCAAATCTTTCTCCCCCCCAACCCACAACTAGTAAGAAAGATGTACCGCACTGTTCCGGGGAGGGAAATGGGCACTGTATTCCAGGGAACACGCAGTGTGTGAGGACATTCTAAGAAGTATGAAACAGCTGTAGGAATGTATACTAGGGCTATCCCCCCGCAAAATCTGTGGTTGTAGCAGAGTTCTAATATCTAATTTTGTTTGAAATTTTGTTTGATGATGCAGATAATTGAAAAAGTGATCTTGTTTTAATTTATTGAATAGCCACAATTATGAAGCTTCAGAAAGTTCTGCCTAAGTTCAAGCGACTGCTTTTTCAAATTTCATTTTTAAGTCATCTCCATTTACGCCCGTTTCAAGTTAAGAAACTCATCAACCATCCTGTTCTGTTCAATTTTCTGACTCTTCAAAGTCTGTGTGTCCAAATTCAAACCTGCATCTCAGGGAGCAGCAAAGGCTACTCTTTGAGGTTAATTCCTTTAGTTCCTGTGCATATACGTCAGTATTATATTATTTTCTCTCAGACTGATTTCCCAATAAAAGCAGTTAAAAGATAACAATAATTGATGTGTTGATAGTACCTTGACAGAATGATTATGGAAATCCGTAACAATAATCTCATTATTGCTATTTACAGCTGCAAAATGGGGACCTGCAATAAAGGTGAAAAAAACATGTGACGACTGGTCCAATAAAAATGATTACAGCAACATGGCAGTGACAAAATTTGACCTATTCGATATTTAAGAAAGAACAAAGAATGACAGGCTCTGTTCTTGAAAGATCATTCAGCCAGAACTCTGGCTCGAGATCACCTGGGTGCTCTATCCTTCTACTCTTGGGACTGTCTATCTGGCTTCCTTTAGAGCAAGCTGAGAGGGCCAGCAGCCCTGATGAAGTGGAATGAGCGGTAAGCATCCGAATTCATTCTCCACGCCACCGTCTGAAAGTCACACCTGCCCGCTTCCCTGAGGACACCTTAATCCTTTCAGGACCCTCACGTCCCCCTGAGGAAAGATGTGGTGATTCTCAGTCCTAGGAAAAAGACTCCAATATGTAATATTTTTTAAAAAGTAGAGCAGAAACCCATCCTCGGTAATTTGGGGTGACATTCAGAAGTTGGCAGCACCACAGACAAGGCACAAAAGAAGATGATGCAAATTGCTGTCAAATGCCAGAAGCATCCTTTCAAAAAGAAAATGTAATAAACGGCTTTCAGCCTCTTCTTGCAGATGTGAAAAACTAAGAAGCTTGTGCTTGCAAAGGGCGTACACCAAAAAGAGAGGTAACAGAACTGCCCTTCCTGACTATTCTAAAGTCCTGCTCTCTTATCATCACCTAGGAAGGTGAAAGAAAATTCCCATTCAGAAGCTCTTTAGACAAAGCTACAGCTAGGGAGAACTAGGAGGTACTCCACTGTTCCTCAACCATTTTTAATTTTAAAAATATTTTATCTTAAAATTTATGTTTTACTTAACATTAATATTCAAAGATTAGACTTCTGAGTTGTACACTGCTGTCAACGAAAACCACGCATGGACTGCAGTTCGACTTACTGTGGGTGGAGTCACTGAGAAGCATCCCACCATGCCTTCGCTTAGATTTCATCCCCAGTATCTTTCCCAAAGCCAGCAAACACACTGGGGATTGAGGCATCTTCCACATGCTCCAACATCATGCAAACGTGAGCAGAAGAAGCATAAAAAAGGGGGTTTACATATTACCATCAAGTGTACCTGCAAACTGCCTGTCCCCATTTCCTCGGCTACCAAACCTGGTGACTATCTTCCCGTTTGGCTGGAAGATGAACACGCAGCATGCTTTGTTGTCCACCACAATGATGTGCCCGTTGCGGTCCACCGAGACTCCTTTGGGCCCCATCAACTTTCCTGATCCAATTTTTGTCTGTTAGAAACAAGTACGGAGAATGAGGCTTAAAACACTACAGAACATGAAGACAAGACACTTGTTTTGGTACACACGTACCTGAATATTCAAACAGGGGTGCACAACTACTCACAGGTCACCACAATCTTTAGTTTTTGTCACATCCGTTAACTGCTACTAAGAGTTATGTGAAATCCTTACTTTTATTTAAGAGGATTACCACCAAAAATGTTCTTGAATCCCCTTAAGTGAGGTCACAGTTCCCTTGTAAAGATGCAATGTGAGCTAGCAAAAGATCACAGGATCAGGAGGAGGGAGAGTTCTACACCTGTCGCTTGCTTTAGACACACCTAGAATAGCACAAATGCATTTGATTTCCTCAAGCTTTGGACTCCTTGTATATTACAAAATGTAAAAAAGAGAAAAGACTTCAGTAACTTCCAATGGCATTTGTGGAAATACATACTAAGTAAAACAATGTCAATAAAGTGTTTAGTGTAGAATATAGCCCATATTAAGCAGTCATTAAAGGGAAGCGATCATTGTCATTATTGTGGATCATAATAGCAAAATCGCCAAGCATCTGCCATTGGACTTCACCAGTGTTAAGTTCCATGAAGGCAGGAATCATGTCTGTTTTATCCACTATTGTGTACTCAGAGCCTAGCGTACTTCTTGGTGCCCAACAGGTACTCAACAAATATTTGCTGAATATACTGATTTGAAAAGTCTAGCATTATTTAGGGTAATCATGATGATTGAATAGTTCCAGGTTTCAGTATTTTAAGATGGGAGAAAAGCATTCGATTTCTATCAAATGCATACCATATCTTATTCATTTTTCTGAGTGGACTATATAAATGCCTGCTTGCTAGGAGATGCAGGTCATGTATCTTTACTTTTATAGCTCCATTATAAAGAAGTACTTTACTCATTCACCCATTTATTTACTAATGCTTCAAACACTAGTGGAGCACCAAATCTGTGGCTGATGATTCTAGGCACCGAGTAGACAAAGACAAGTAAGACCAGCTCCTACCCTGGAGGATGTCTCAGTCACATTACAGAGACAAATACAGTCCCTGGGTCCTTTTTAAAGTGCCTGGTACTGAGTGTTTGATTTGGTAGATTTGGGAGAATTCAAATAGGCGCTGTCAGAAGCCAAAGAGAACAAAAACTTAATGCGATGGGTCACTATAGACAAGGAAGGAGAAGGAGCCCCCAAGGTGAGGGAGCTGCAGGCAGAGTGCCTGGGTAAGTGAGGGAGGAGGCAAGAGCCCCCGCTCTCCCAGGCACCGAGGCCTAGAGGGTGGAGTAGCTCTCTATGTGTTTTTATAAATGCCTTCTCAAATCTATTATTAAACAAAGCAAGGTACTGAACAGTGCGTATAGTCTGAGCCCACCTGAATTAAATGTGTTTATATCTGTATACATATCCCTGGAAGAGAAAGTAAGAAGCCAGTGATATTTCTGGTGGCAGGAAAAACTCTTTTCATTTTATGCTCATCTGTGGAGTTATTTAAAAAACCTGTTTGGATATGGGCGCCTGGGTGGCTCAGTTGGTTAAGCGACTGCCTTCGGCTCAGGTCATGATCCTGGAGTCCCTGGATCGAGTCCCTGGATCGAGTCCCGCATCGGGCTCCCTGCTCGGCAGGGAGTCTGCTTCTCCCTCTGACCCTCCCCCCTCTCATGTGCTTGCTCTCTCTCATTCTCTCTCTCTCAAATAAATAAAAAACAAACAAACAAACAAAAAAACCTGTTTGGATGTATTACTTTTTAAATTAAAAATTTTAATCCCCAAAAATTTACGTTTCCAAAGGTTCTGTTTTAGTCCTCTTATTTTCTCTCTATATTAGCGCTGCCTGATAGAAATATAACATGAGCCATGTATGTAATTAAGATTTTTCTAGTAACCAACATCGAAAAAACAAAGAAAAAAAAGGAAAATTATGTTAATCATATATTGTATTTGACCTAACATATCTAAAAGTTATTATTTCAGCATGTAATTAATATTAAAATTATTGATGAAATATTTTACATTTTTTACTAAGTCTTTAACATCCAGTGTGTATTTCACATGCATAGCACATCTCAATTCAGACCAGTCCCATTTCAAGAACTCAGTATCCACTGTGACTAGTGGCTACCAAATTGGACAGTGCAATTCTCTGCACTTCTTCTAAGATCTCATCTATGCAATAACATCAACTTTCACCTCTGTGTGTAAGAGTCTCAAATCTATATCTTTAGTCCTGGTCAATTTTATAAGTTATTACCTTAAACTCAACCAGTGTTAAACCAAATTCATCTCTTCATTTCCACCATTTAAAAAAGAAAACCCAAAATAGCACCTCCCGATTTCCTAGTTCCTTTTATGATACTACAATTCATTCAAACCCAGGATCAAAATTTCAGAGCAAAATTGACTCTTTTGCCAGTTGGAACCTCAGTTTTCTCATCTGTAAAATGGCAGCTATTGTATTTACCTCCCGGGTCATGCAGATTCTGAAGGATAGCATAGCAAGCACTGCAAATGGCACAATCTCCTTCTCTCCATCCATTCAGTTGCTGTCATACCTGCCCCTCAGGAGTATCTTTCCTAACAGAGACATGCAGGTGTGTGCAGAAAGAGTATGGAGAGAGGGATAGGGACTTTTTCATAGTGGGGGTTCAGACCCTGTGTGATCTTTCATCCTTGTAATTTTATAGATGATATTCAGATTTGATGTCTTTAGTACAAAGAGACACATTTACTTAGGAAGGAAACAAGGGGATTCTTGCAAGGGAATCTGTTGTATAAATTTGATTCTGACTTTGTAATCTAGCCCAGAGGTCAAAGAGGCTATAGCGTAATGGCTTATAAAGAAACTGTATACTTTCTTTCATGTTATAATGGAAGATATGTCAGTAGAGATCAAAAAGAAGAGAGGACACTCTGATTATTACAGCAAAAATATTACTACTACCTAACATTATGAACACTAGTTGTACTGTAGAATGACTCAGCCATATAATATAAAGCAGATGATAATTATGTAGAACAAGAACAGAAAATAAAAGATTGTTGCCATTCCATCTTGTAGTAAGAGCTAGAGCAGGTCTTAAAAAAAAAAACCAAAACAGAAAACCTTAAATGTTGAGCACAAACCTCTTTTCCTTCCACTTCCCTTCATCACTCCCAGTGTAGCTGCACTAGATTTTACCACGTGAAATTAAGAGTTACTGCATTTGGCCTGACAATGTGTCCCTTGTCTTAAACAGAATAGTGAGCAGAGATATTTTAGACCCTGGCTTTGGAACACTTAACTAAAAGTATTTAACTCAACAAGTAGATCCTTAAATTGAAGAAGGAAGGGATGAGATATTTTAGAATATGGTGGCCTGGGGCCTCTGTATCTGTTCTGGGGTCACAAAAGGTTCCTAGATAGGCTGGAAGATATAAGTCAACAGAAAAGATGTCAAGGAAAAAATAAGAAGCAGAGAGGAATGAAAATAAGGGCTAAGAATTTGGTGAGTAAAAGAAAGAAAAGGGAATAAGCTGTTATATCTCTAGAATTAACTAGGAACAAATACAAAGAATCCACCTTTGTGTTAAAGGTTTGTCTTTCTGAGCACATGTTTAATTTTACTGAATCCCACTGAAAAGAAAATAAGTATCTCTCAGTAAATGGTCATGCATATGGTCAGTTGGATGAGCTCCCATTAGAGTATTAAAACATTTTTACTTGCTATCCTTTTACCTCCTGCTCAATGCCTATTGAGAACAAAAGGGTATGCTGAAACTATACCATATCCATCACCCCAGTCCTCTAGAGGGCATGAGTGTCCTTGTTTATTCCAATTATTACCAATAGTATTCCAACGATGAGGATCTGCACCTTCCAAGAAGAGCATCTATTACATACAGAATATTGAACCACTGAATGAAAAATGCATAATTCAGGAAGCCCTTCTCTCCTAGATATAAAACTCCAGTTTCAAAATGTTTTAGTACATTAGATATAAAATATTTCAGTATATTAGATATAAAAAAGAACTCCTGCTTTTATACTTATTTTAGCATTTGTTTATAAAGTTAGAGACAGGTCATGTTTTAGCTAGAGTATGTAACAAGAGGAAATGGGTTATCTCCAAGTTAGATGGATATTTTCAAGAGGTCACTGAAAAGTTTTCCTTCTGTTCATGTTAAAGTTGTATTTGGGTATGTCTTACTACAAATACAACTACGAAAACACAAAAGAAGGGGAGGAAGCTAGAAATCTAGAAAGGCAAGAGACCTTTCTATGTACATGGCCATCCTATGGAGTCATCAAATTTCTAGTGGAACAAAAAAACTGAAGAGTTGTGTGTAATACGGTGGAATTTAAAACAGCTTTTTATTCTCCTAGATTGAAAAGATGCTGCCCCACACAAAACAGAGGCTCTCATCTGAGGGTTAATAATTATGGAAGTAACTTGTTTTAATAAAAATGAGGGAGTGACTATAGTGATCCAAATACTTTAAAAAGTAAAATATAAATTCCTCCAATAAGAGACTGAGTGAACTTTGTGTAATCTTCCAAAAAAATTATGAAGAGCCTCATCTCTGAACATTTGGAAAAGGAAGTTCTGACCAGGTGCTGGCGTGTTATGAAGTCCAAATCACAGGTGATCAAACAGACTTCATTTTTTGGATAGGGTTACTGGAAGCAGTGGAAAAGAACATTTCTGAGATGCCTATTTCATATAAGGCACATATAAAATCCAGAAATAAATCTCCTGTAATCCTTACCCAAATCCTATAAAATAGATTTTTTTAAATCCAAATTTGACATAGGAGACTACCGAGGCTCAAGGAACTTATAACAGTAGTTAGTAAGTTGCGGACTTGGGATTCCCAAGGGTTGATCTGTCTGAGTAGAAGTTCATGTTGTCACCTGAAAGAGAAGCCTCAAGCAGGCTGGACAGAAGGCACAGTGCTTACGGCCTTCAAAAACACCTCTGACAAAGTGTCTCATAATCTTCTCGTGAACAAATGCAGAAAACGGGCTGCACGATAATATTCTTTGATGACACCTTAGAAGAGAGATTTCTGGTAACACCAGAGGGCTCTCTACTCTTCAGCAACTTGCTGAAGAAACAGAGGATGCTGGGGACAACAGCAAATATGTCAAATGATGGGATCCCCCAAAGGGCAACTCAACTCACCTTTTCTCTGTGCTGCCAGTTGCCATTTTCTTATCCTCCCAATTCCTATTTACACATTTTAACACTAGGTTTTCAGATTGCACGGAACAATGTATGACTGACTCGAGGCTGACACAAACTGTTTTGTGTCATTCTGGTGTCATTTTTCCTCAAGGGGCTTGTGTGTTTTTCAAAGATAGAAATCATGTCTTACAATTCTGTTTCTCCCATATCATCATCTATCACAGGGCCTGAGAAAGTAGAAGGCACTTCATGCATGACGATCGTAGGTTAATTTGGGAGGTATCAGTTGCCTCTTCAATACCCTTTTCTAACGGTTGTTCTTCATTGAATTTAGGTAAATCTGATAATATGTAAAAAGAAAGCGATGGAGCAACCTAATTGCTTTATAAAATGAAGCCGCTATTTCCTATACATAAGACCTATGACAATATCACTGTTCCTCTCCATAAACGTTAGATGTAACAATGTCAACATGTCTTTGTACATGAAAACTTGCCGAAGTTCATCTTATATTTCCTATTTCTTCTCTCTACTGTTTAGCAGCCAATTGGTAGCTTAATCTTACCTTAAATTTGCCATCAGAAGAGAAAATGCTAACCCATTTATTATCGTAGTCTGCAATGATTATGTCCCCACTGGGATGCACAGCTACTCCGGTGGGCCGCTGCAGCTGCCCGGGAGAGCGCCCTCGAATGCCAAACCGACTTTTGAACTGGCCATCATTGGAAAATATCTGCAAAACAAATGACATTCCTTGGAATGTGAACCAGCACAGAAATTAGTGAGGAAGAAACAGTCAAGAACATGCGTCATATGTACTACAGGTCAGAACATGCAAACCCCCTCGGAAGAAAAGCCTATACACATTGTAAGCTTCCCTTTCTGTCCTTGTACCATGGATCTTAAGTAGGAAAATATGCATAGAAAGGTATATAATTAGGGGCCATACCTGTACACATTGGTTGTTGCTATCTGCAATTAGTATCTTTCCACTTGTAGACGCAGCTACCCCTTGAAGATTTGTAAATTCTCCTTTATTTCTTCCTTTGGTACCTGCAAACAAATTATAAAACCACAGAAATTAAGCAATAGAGAATTAGATCTCTCAGTTTCTTCAAGAGAATTAGTCAGGCTTCCACAGGTAACCTGAGAATGTTTTTTTAAATTATACTTAAAAAAAGAGAACATTTCCCACCATGACCTGATCCATAGGCTCCTAAACTTCTCTTCCAGGCCAATGAAGTTTTTGTAAAAATCACTTTTTTT
>NC_138370.1:62855204-62922063 GCF_054177405.1 Leptonychotes weddellii
TGTCTTTATCTGTTTGACTTATTTCACTCAGCATAATACCCTCCAGTTCCATCCACGTCGTTGCAAATGGCAAGATCTCATTCCTTCTGATGGCTGCATAATATTCCATTGTATATATATACCACCTCTTCTTTATCCATTCATCTAGCAGGCTGATTTTCATGTACTGATTTACTTATGCATTATTTTCAAAGACTCACTATCTCATACATGGTATATTCTTCTTGAAAACATAGAAGATATCCTGACAGAGCCCCTTCTGGATTAGATAAATACAAAAGGCCAAGGAAAATTAATTAATCCAATAATATTCTCATCCATACTAGGTTTTTTAATGAGAGATGAGGCAGGAGGAAAAAAAAAAAAAGCCAAGGCGTCTATGGGTTCACAGATGTCTCCTTTGTTTCAGAACAAGTGTTTGTAACTTATTTCAATAGGACCATGTAAATATTAAGGGATGGAAACAGACTGAACTTTGCTCAGAAATGACCAGGAAGGAGGTTTAAATTTTCACAATTAAAGAGAGAAAGCTATGTCTCAGTTTTTTGGGCACTTTTATCATTTCATTTCATCCTCTCCTTTCATTTTTTTATCCTTACTCCAAAGGGCAAGCTGATCTTTTGGTTTCAGACGTGAATGCGGTGCTGTAGGCGCCCCAGACGATGGCACACTGATGGTGGCCGGTGTCAGACACGGGCTTACGCACTGCTCACAAAAGGTCAGACTCTGGGCGCCTGGGTGGCTCAGTCGGTTAAGCGACTGCCTTCGGCTCAGGTCATGATCCCGGAGTTCCGGGATCGAGTCCCACATCGGGCTCCCTACTCGGCGGGGAGTCTGCTTCTCCCTCTGACCCTCCTCCCTCTCATGCTCTCTCTCACTCTCTCAAATAATAAAAAAAAAAAGGTCAGACTCTTCTGAAACTGATTTGTGGGTTTAGGAAGTGAAACTGGCAATGGAGTTCAACTTGGAATAAACTTGACAGCAGAACTACTGGGCAGAAACATCTTACTTGGATCACCTGGTTCTCACCATGCAACCGAACCCAAGTTCATCTGCCTAATGCAGAGCTAAGACAGTCACTTCGAGACATGGAGTATGCTGCAAGGAAAGGGCTTATTCTAGAGGCAGCCCCAGGAGGGGACAGGGAGGACAAGCGTCAAATCTGCCTCCCCGAAGGAGGAGAGGCAAGGAAATTTAAAGGCAAACAAACAAGGTCTGGGTAAAAAGTTGCAGCTATGCAAGTCTGCAGCTTGGATTAGTCCCGTTAACCCTTTGGTTACTGGCTTCAACCCAACCCACACGGCAGTTAGTTGTTTTACCGACATTCTGGGCTCCATCAAGTTTACTCACCACCTCTGTATCTCATCTACTCTTACTAACACAAAAGAAAATTTGAGATCCAGATTCTCAAAAGAACATCTTCCACCTTGTGGAAGAAAGGGTTCTATTTTATTTCAAATATATCAGAAGAGATGATCTTTTATACTTGATCTGCATAGAATCCCTATAGTAAGCATGTTCATATCAGCTAATGCTCTCTTAAAATGACGTGTTGTATCTGTTGGTGGCAGGGGGAAGGGGTGTTTAACTCTTGAGGGAGGTACGTGCCAACATGGTACTAGCTTTGGGGCATTCCCGCTGATGTCTGAATAGCGGCTGGTTAACAGGTACAGCAAAAACTGAAGGACCAGGAAAAGAAACTATTCTTCTAAAATGCTCAGTTTAGGGGCGCCTGGGTGGCTCAGTCAGTTAAGCGTCTGCCTTCAGCTCAGGTCATGATCCCAGCGTCCTGGGATCGAGCCCTGAGTCGGGCTCCCTGCTCAGCGGGGAGTCCGCTTCTCCCTCTCCCTCTCTTCCCTGTTTGTGCTCTCTCTCTCAAATAAATAAATAAAATCTTTTAAAAAAATAAAATAAAATGCTCAGTTTATACATAATTTTTAAAAAGATTTTATTTATTTATTTGTCTGAGAGAAAGAGAGAGCGCGCATGCACAAGCAGGGTGAGTGGCAGGCAGAGGGAGAAGCAGGCTTCCTGCTAAGCAGGGAGCCCGATGCGGGACTCATCCCAGGACCCTGAGATCATGACCTGAGCCGAAGGCAGATGCTTAACCGACTGAGCCACCCAGATGTCCCGTATACATACTTTTTAAAAGGTTTCAAGGATCAAGAACTGCAGTTTCTCAAGAGTAAAACTTAATTTTTTAGGAACATTTGATAAAAACATGGAAGTTATGAGCCAGAGGAGGAACTAAGACCAAGTAAAGAAACATAATAACAAAGCAAGGTCCTACAACTGAGATGGGAACATAAACAAAAGAAGTGGCTCTATAAAGAAACCCCAGCCTGTTCTAGGTCCTTCTTTATATAAAATTGGAAGCGCACCCCTGGCTTGGAGGACACACAGGAAGGGGAAAGAAATACTGAAAATGGGGAGCGGAGTAAGAAAGACCTGAACAGGGTAGATGGACCCTGGTGCTGTCTTGCTGGTCCAGGCAGGGCCAGAAACCAGCCTGCTGCCCTCTTTTATCTAACCATTTGTCTAGCCTGCTCAAGACAAAGCCTATTCTACTCAGAGAAGGCTCTGCAGGCAGCAGGTTGATGTTTGAAAGGAAAGGAAAAATTACGGGGAGAACAGAGCTTTAGTAGAAGCTAAGGGGTGCCTTAGTCAAAAAGATTTAACTTTCCTTCTGAAAATGTTGAAGGAGAGAACGTACATGAACAAAAAATACTAACACTTTTTTCTTTGCAGAAATGAACACACATTTCTGAGTGTAGGTGAAACTTGAGAAGACATTTCTTTGGGCTCCGTGTCAATACCATTTGGAACAAGGAGAAGGAAGACTCTATGCCCAGTGTGAAATGAATGGAGATGCTCATTGCCTACCAATACTGGGTCACGAGAGCAATGGAACCTTGTTGCCAAAGACCACACTGTTGGAAAGAGATTGTACAGCCTCTACTAAGCTCCAGAGCCATGTGTTGGCCCAGCTCTTACTCTCAGTCTCAAGTTAACTAGAGCTTGAGTCTGTTGCCCCACATATAAATAAAATCACAGGGCTGGAAGAACATCTATTAGTCCAGTTTGTGTGCGTGTATGCATATATATATATGTATATATAAAGATTTTATTTAATTATTTGAGAGAGAGAGAAGGCCCGAGCAGAGACAAGGGGCAGAGGGAGAGGGAGAAGCAGGGAGCCCAACTTGGGGCTCCATCCCAGGACCCTGAGATCATGACCTGAGCCAAAGGCAGACACTTAACCAACTAAGCCACCCAGACACCCCTTGACTATATCTTTTTGAAAGAGCTAGATGGAGCAGGCACTGCTGTTTTTTAATTTTATATTTGTTTTTAAAAATCTTTTTCTTTAAGCCACATGGCTTAGTATTCAAATAGCTGGGTTGGCATGACAGATAATACCTTCTAATTCTTAAGAGTATCTTTCAACTTGTCAGAAATTATTGGTCATCATTTTTTTTATAATCTATTTCAGTTTTTAAGCATAGCAGGATCACAGTGTTATTTCTGAAGACCAAACGAAACTACCAGTATATTCCTGAGAGATCGCTAATGCTATCTTCACTAGCAGTTAAGCTACCAAAATCTTGATGGTGAGTAATAACACAGATCTTATAGCATATTATCATTATGCTGAAATGCCCACAATCCAGGTGTTTATAAAGTATCTTAGGACCAAAATAAAATAAATTCCAGAAGTTAGAAATAATTTGGGATCATGCTTTACTCTTCAAGATTTGTAGTATATTCTATTTAGACTACAGAAAAGTCTCCCCTCCAAAGTATTCTACTATATAATGAAAACTAGTTCTTTCGTAATGAATATAAATGTAACACAAACATACATAGTACTTATAAAATCTTTTCCTGACTACTTTAATGTACAAGATTTCATTTGGTGGTTATGTTTTGGATAGTAAAATGAGTAACACCAGTCTTAAAAGTAATTATAAACAATTCGGCAACAATTCCAGAAGATAATTAAACTGGTTTTTCCCAGATGTTAAACTAGCCGATGAAGCATAAAATGAATATTTAAGCCAACAGCTTCTCATCCATGCTCCTCCTGGCTACCTCCACCCATGCCCCCAGGAAGATCACAGAAGGTAAGCCCCTGGGCTGAAATAGGGGATCAAGAACTGCAGATTCCCCCCCTACAACTTAATAGGAGAATTAATGCTAAACAAATCTAGATACTTTGAATGGGATAACGCAAGAGGATGAAATCAAGCAAAAAATTGGGTCTAACAAAGGATCTTCAAACAAGTAGGTGCTTAACAAATGTTTGTCGAATGAGTGAGTGCCCGGATGAATTATTAATGACTGAGTAAATTACACCCCACATTCCATCATGGAAAAATGAAATGTTCAGTAATATTTACAGCATTTTCATAATATATTCCCTCATGCCCTCCCTGTAACAACCCCATGAGTTAGCAGGATAAATATTACTGTTCCATTTCATAGATGAGAAAATGAAGCTAGACACATCACAAAAGTAGTAAAGATAGAGAAAAGAATAAAACCCAGTTCTCCTGCTCTTTTACATAATATTTTTTCTAACACACACATTCTTTTTTTAATTTTAAAGAATCTCTACACCCAACATGGGGCTCGAACTCATGACCCCAAGATCAAGACTTATATGCTTGGGTGCCTGGGTGGCTCAGTCCTTAAGCGTCTGCCTTCGGCTCGGGTCATGATCCCAGGGTCCTGGGATTGAGCCCCGCATCGGGCTCCCTGCTCGGCGGGGAGCCTGCTTCTCCTTCTCCCTCTGTCTACCACTCTGCCTACTTGTGCTCTCTCTGTCAAATAAATAAATAAAATCTTTAAAAAAAAAAAAAAAGACATATGCTTTACTGACTGAGCCAGTCAGGCGTCTCCCCTGCTTGCTTTCTTTTTTTTTTCTTTTTTTTCAAGATTTATTTATTTTAGAGAGAGAGTGACAGAGAGACAGAGAGAGCAAGTGGGGTGGGGAGGGTCAGAGGGAAAGGGAGAATCTTAAGCAGACTCCCTGCTGAGTGCAGAATCCTACGCAGGGCTTGATCTCAGGACCCTGAGATCAGAACCTGAGCCAAAGCCAAGAGTCAGTCACTTAACCAACTGAGCCCCCCAGGAGCCCAGCTTCTTTCTAATTAGACTTTAAAATACCAGGTTTCTGAGGTGAAGATAATTACCTTTGGGCTCATATGGCTCCCGCTTGCTCTCTAAAACCCTTAGGAACTCCATCCCTTAGCACATGGCATTTTAACTGTTTACCTCTCACTAAACGGTGAGTTCTCCGAGGGCAGAGGCAACATCTGTCCTGCTTGCTGTTGCACCCCATAACCCCGCACGGTGCCTAGCACTCAGGAAATATAAGTGACATCTTTCCCCACTGAAGTGCACGAAGAGTTCCTGAGGATGAGACTCTCAAAGGGGTGTGCCAGGGTTCCTCTAAGAACCTGGGATGCCACGTTAGCATGATCTCTCTCCTCAGAGATTTTAGGGTGGGAAGGTGGTGGTTTGCAGAGGTGAGGCAGGAGAGAAGAAGCATAAAACATCCTATCTTCCTATAAAGCCTCTGAACTTCTGCTAAGTGATTTTATACATCCCTTTTACATTATAAGAAAGCACACGGCTCTAGAGTACAAAGGAGTGTTTCATTCAGTTCTTCTCACCGACACATTAAGGTATGGTGTATGAATTATATAATTTGAAACAATTCAACTGTGATTCTTTCACTCCCTCCCACATCTTCTGGCTTCCCCTTTGTTTAAGGACTTTCTTTAGTAGCTGACAAAACCAGCTCATGGCTTCTAGTCAGCAAACTCTAACAGTGCAGGGAAAAATAATCCCCGTGTTTCATCAACAGATGCTCTAAGCTACCTCCCTAAACTCATTCAGGATGGTTTTCCAGCACAGCATCAGAGTTAACACAATAACTCATTCACAGTGGGCATATAATTAAGTTTTCAGGTGTGGGAGGTAGCAAATATCTCAACTTTGGGAAACCACAGTAGTTAAAAGACATTTAAGATGAAGAGGAATCATTGTGCAACTAGAAAGGCAGGGGCATCAGAGCACAGAGGGCTTGGGTCCTGCCCTAGCTCTCGGTGCCCCCATTCCTTCAGGGGTAGGGATAATTATATGTCCTGGTAATTTGGCTCTTGAGGGGCGGGAGCTGTGGGAGGAGCTCTGATTTGTAGCCCTCGCCCGCTTCTGTAGTGTAAATGCTCCCCTCATGGCTGATTTCCAGCTTACTAACGTGAAGTCACGGAGCACAGTTAGGAGGTGGTGTGCACGCCGGCATGTGCCACGTATTATGTTGTGATAGGTATACTGTGCTGTGGGGGCATTAGGAACTGGCAGTGTGTTATCCCTACCAAGGATTTTAAGGCAGGTGCCATATAGAAATGGACTGCACAAAGCCTGGCTCAGAGAATGCTTAGTCCTTCCTTCTGCTTCCGTTCCCCATCCTTTCCTACCTGAACCACACTGAAGCTCATGATTTAAAGTAACTTTTCTATACTTGTCACTCCCAAATGGATCTCTAGCCCTGACTTCTTTGCTGAGCTCCAAACCTACACTCTAAACTGCCTATGGTCCACCTCAGCCTGGTTGATCAAAACTGAAATATACCCCCCTGCCCCTGAGGTTGATAAGGATAGTAACAACAGCCAACATTTACTGAGTCCTTACTATGGGCCTGTACCCTTTGAATACATCTTACATATATTATTTTAATCCCCACCAGATCAAGTACACGTTAATACCATCCCCATTTTACAGATAAAGGAACTGAGGCACAGAAAGTTAAATAATTCCCCCCTAAATCATACAGCTAATAAACAGTGGGCTGGGATTTAAATGAGGCAGTCAGCCTTTTCAGTTCTCCACTACTTAGGTTAACTCTTTCTTACTTCTATAGCACCACTGTGAATAAAATGCGAATTAGTATTACCTCCTTTGCCTCTCTAAAGTGGACTGCGCATCATTCAGTACCAGGCATTATTCTAAGCTCTTTAGGATATTAATTCACTTAATCATCACAACCTCCTAGGAGGCAGGTTCTTCTCCTGCCCATTTTATGGAGGAAACTGAGGCATGGAGAGAAGAAACTTAGCCAGGACCGCACAGATGAGAAAGTAGCAGTGCTGGGGCCAGGACCCAGGGTGGTCCAGCTTCAGAGTGCACAGTCCTAACCACTCACACCACTCACTCTACCGGCTCACGTCCCTACAGCACGGGAGTCAAACAGCGAGAATTCAGTTTGGTCACGAAGCCCTGCCCTCTCCTTCCTGAGCATTTATAAATCTGCCATTTCCTCTCCACTGCATCGCAACGCTCTGAATCCTGGCCCTTGTATTAGCTCATGCAGACTACTGCTTCCTGGGAGAGACTTCAGAGTAGATGCCCTACAATGCCTCCAGGCTCTCTGGAAATAAACAGCTTACTTAGTAAGCCACCACACTACATCACGCAGTTCAGGGCCTCCCCACCACCCCCATCACCCACACACCTATGGGTCTCAAACTTCCGTGAGCATAAGCATGGCTGAGGCTTACAGAATGCAGATCCCTGGCCCTCCCCAGAGACTGGGAAACACAGAGAACAAAGTCCAAGCTCCTTATCAAGGAAACAACCTTTCCTCGCTTCTATTTCCTTTGCCGCTCCAAGATGATGGCATCATTTACGGTTCCTTGAACCACTCAGTTTCTCACCTTCATGCCTTTGTACCTGCTCTCCCTTCATCTAAAACACCCTTTCTTCCCTTCCATCCGGCACTCTCTTTCAAAGCCAGCTTAGGTTTAGAGGCTATCTCTGGGAACCTTCCATGACTCCCCGCCACCCCAACTTCTGTGTCTTGATTCAAACTGAAGGTACATTTGGTACACGTCTGTCTCCTTTGGATGGTCGCCTCCTTTAAGTCAGAGTCAGAATCTCATCCTTCTTTATACTACGACCTAGCCAAGTATCTGGCACACAGTAAGGGCTCAACAGCAGAGTTCTATCTAACTTGGGGGCTGGATAACTGGTAGGAAGGTGAAAATGGGAGTCAAATTTAGCCCTGAAAATCCCTATGTTATGTCACCCAGAAAGTGAGGATTCACTTTCATGAATACACAGAATCAACACGTTATTTATGGTTGTTGAATGAACCCTCGTACATGTATTACGAAAACTACGTATCTTTAAGCACAAATTCAGTGCCTTGAGACGCTCAGTATGTATGAGACCAGTTGAGGAACAGCAGAACCATGGTTACCCTGCCAGGTGTGTAGCTGAATTTCACTGAATTTTGGATTTCATGCGGCAGGCTTCAACACACGCACAAAGGGACTGCTCAAATTGTGCATGTTTTTTTTTTTTTAAAGATTTTATTTATTTATTTGACAGAGAGAGAGAGCACAAGTAGGCAGAGAGGCAGGCAGAGGGAGAGGGAGAAGCAGGCTCTCCGCTGAGCAGGGAGCCCGACGCGGGGCTCGATCCTAGGACTCTGGGATCATGACCTGAGCCGAAGGCAGCTGCTTAACCGACTGAGCCACCCAGGCGCCCCTGTGCATGTTTTTTTTTAAATAACATTTTAAAGACGTACTTTATCTTATTTTTTAAAGATTTATTTGAGAAAGAGAGAGAGAAAAAGAGAGAGAGCATGAGTGGAGGGAAGGGCAGAGGGAGAGGGAGAGAGGCAGACTCCCAGCTGAGTGTGGAGCCCAAAGCAGGGCTCCATCCCTTGACCCTGAGATCTTGACCTGAGCCAAAGTCAAGAGTCATACGCTGTATGCTTAACCGACTGAGCCACCCAGGTGCCCCAAACTGTGCATGTTCTATTATTATGCACCTAAAAGCCGAATTGTACAGAGAAACTTAAAGATCTAAAACAAAGGTATAGGGACACCTGGGTGGCTCAGTTGGTCAAGCATCTGCCTTCAGTTGAGGTCATGATCCCAGGGCCCTGGGATCGAGTCCTGCGTTGGGCTCCTTGCTCAGCAGGGAGTCTGTTTCCTATGTCTGCCTGCCACTCCCTCTGCTTGTGCGCGCGCTTCTCTCTCTCTCTGACAAATAAATGAATAAAATCTTAAAAAGTAAAAAATAAAAAATAAAGTTGTAACTGTAAAATAAAAGTTGAACTCTTCTAATTATTAATATAAACTCTACCTGCTGTAGCCTACAGTACAGACCTCGAGAAGACACGTTCTTAGAAGGCCAGCACTGCTTGCCTGACATTGCCCTAGCGCAGTTCCAGGCACGGGGATACCTGTGACTCACTGGCCTTGAGCTTAGTTCCTGTTGTCTGGTCTCTGTGTCCTTGGACCTCAACACTGGGGCCTGACAGTGGTGAGAGGGAAGTTAAATCATGCACTAGGTCACAACTGGATCCTACTCAAATGAACAAAGTACTTATGCCAAGTATTCTTTGAGGTACTGTTGGGGACTATAAATGATTAAGGACATCATCTTTGACCTCAAGCAATTTGTAATCTTATTGGGAAATAAGGCCCATGCATAAATAGTAATAATCACAGTGGACTCCAAAGGAGAAGGTGGAACTTGGGGGAAAGATAAAACTGAGGAAAGAATCCAGAGATCAGGTGCCTGGTGTGGAAGCCCAGAGGGCGTTCAGGGAGCAGTGGGCTCTGACACTGATTTGTCCAGGCTCATCTCCAGCCAGAGCCTTCCCCACCCTCCATTCATCTGACCTTCTCTCCCTGCATCTTCTCACAGGATGTGTTGCTTGCAAACCTCACTCATGTTCACTCCTCTTCACCGGGCCTTTCTGCCTTGCATCGGTCCTTCAACCTGGAATGCTGCTTGCACCTGTCAACCCATAGTCCTCCTCGTTCATGTCCTGCTTTAAATTCTTTCTCATTTCTACAGCTTCCCATCCCCTAACCCATGGTATTAAACGTAGAGGCTGCTTTGAGGCACACAGATTTGAGCGATGGAAGGCAGAAAGGGCCACGGTGAGCACCTGGCTGACTACAGACAGGCCCCTCAGACGCCCCACCTCAAAATAGCCATAGGCCCTAACTGACCAATGGGCGACTTACAGCTCGGCACCCTTCCCTAAATGGGAAGAGTTCCTACATCCCTATACCTCCTCAGCTTTCCTCTTTAAAAACAACCCCCCACCCACTGCCTCAGTCTCTCCTCCGCTGTCCCGCCCACCACTCCCTTGTGGTGTATTCCATAAACTTTGATCACCTTGGTTCTGCCCCAGGTGAATTCTTTCACCGCCTGCGCATCTGATGGAGAGACACCCCATTTAGGCAGCCCATTAGAGTCAGGCGGTCATCCATCTGTCACCCAAACTGTAACCTCCTTGAGGGAGGATATCTCATTTCTTTCATCTCTACATTCCCATCTCAGGTACTAGGTGCTCTAGAAATGCTTTCTGAGCCAAGTTATTGCATAGCGAGTGGTGTCTTTTGGCTAGCTCTGGGTTAAAACATAAAGTTAACGAGAAATAGGCCTGAACGACCTGCCTTCCTTTCTGCCCCTATGTATCTGAGGTGCTTAGCTTCTGTTCTGGGCTGAACCCCCAAAATTCATATGTTGAAGTCCCAACCTCCAGCATCTCATAATGTACCTAACTGCATTTGGAGAGAAGGTCTTAAAAGAAGTGATTAAGCTAAAATAAGGCCATTAGGGTGAGGCCCTAATCTCTTCTTACAAGAAGAGAAAAAAACACCAAGGGTTATGCATGCACAGAGGGACAACCATATAAGGACGAAGCAGCAAGAAGACCACCATCTAGAAGACCAGGAGAGAGGCCTCATAGGAAACCAAATCTGGCACCACCTTGATCTTGGACTTTCAGCCTCCAGAACTGTGAGAAAATAAATGTCCTTTGTTTAAGCCACCCAGTCTATGGTATTTTGTTACAGCAGCCCTAGCAGATTAAGACAGCATCTTTACTTCATGAATAAACTCAGACACAGTGTCATATGCCAGGCACTCTTCTAAGCTCTTTATAGATGTTTAAACATTTAAACACCTTTCCACCAGTGCCAGCAAATCACCAGTGAATTCTCAACGGGTAGGAGGGAAGAAGAGTACACCCCTTCTCTGGTGGGAGCTGGGGATTCAAAATCGCTACTGGGGGCGGAAAACACCCTAAGAGGTATGTCAGGTGAGAATCACAGGTGGTGATGATGGAGATTAAAATCAATAACAATAGGAAAATAACAGCTACCAGTAATTGAGCACTGGGTTCAGAAAAGGTAAGCTAGTTGCCCAGCTGTTAAGGAGAATCAGAATTCAGACCCAGATCTTTGCCTTTCTCCACTTGGCACACTGCCTAGAAGCAGACTGGGATTACCTGGCTGGGGCGGGAGGTGGGGGGAGCAGGTGGAGGGAAAGGGTTGAGCAGGAGACCCACTGAGCTTGTTCTCAATGCAGGAGGAGATCAGTAGGGAGCAGGAAGGTAAAAAATTTTTAGAAGAAAAGAGAGTAGGGAAAATCTAAGGACCTTCATTGCATGTGCAAAACCAATAGTTCTCCTTTATTTAGCTCCTCCAACACACCAGCCGTTAAGCTTGAGACTCACAACAGCTCTGAGAGGCAGATATTTTTGTATTCTCATTTTATAGGCATGGAAACTGGAGCTCAGAGAAGCTGAGAGACCTGCCTGAAGTTCAAGTTAAGTGGCAGAACCGGAGCGGCAGACCTGGGAGGCTGCCACTCCTGCCCCCGCCCAGTTCCTCCATTCTGCTTCGGCAGGCAGGCGCATCTACAGCTTCTGCACAACCCGGCACATTTGGCCAGTGAACGCAGGAGGGCCTCCGGACTGTGAACGCACAAGGTACATATCCTATCATGGCCTTTATAAGATGCAGCCTGAAGTAGTAACACAGTGCAGCTGCTGCCCAAGAGGGCTCCAAGGAGCCTCAGTCTCCCAAGATGTGCCACGGAAAAAGTTCTCGGCTCAGGAAAGCTTTGTGGAAGTGCTGCCTGTTATCCCTCTCCTGCCTTGGAGACTTACAGTGCACACTGGCAGATTCTAAAGGTTCTGGGGTTAAAAAAAAAAAAAAAAAAAGTCGGGGCACTTGGGTGGCTCAGTCATTAGGCGTCTGCCTTCGGCTCAGGTCATGATCCCAGGGTCCTGGGATCGAGCCCCGCATCCGGCTCCCTGCTCCGTGGGAAGCCTGCTTCTCCCTCTCCCACTCCCCCTGCCTGTGCTCTCTGTCTCGCTGTGTCTCTCTGTCAGATAAATAAATAAAAAATCTTAAAAAAAAGTCTGTTTCCTTCACTGAGGCTAAGGTCTCCCCAATCTATTTGAACCCCAGACTCCGTGCAGGGCCCTTTCAGAGATGCTGCAACACAGGACTTAAGAAGAGGCAGAAAGATAAGCAGGCTAAAGCTACTTCTGGAAACATGAACTAAAATGCAGGCTTTTTTCTTAAGAATGACAAAGTCCTTTGATATTTACATTTAGTTTGCTTTCGACTGAGAGAATAAACAGTTAAAAAAAAAATCAGAGGTAATAAAGCAAACAAGGGAATTTGAGACTTGCATTCTCCAATCTATTGGCTCCGCGTCTTGTTTCCGCCCCAACCCCATTCCATTCTCCGGATTTCCACCCACCCTCCCCTCTTTGGGGCTGCTCTCCAGCTACACACACCTGGAAGTGACCACGACTTGCACTGCTCGGTGTCCCCCAGCCCCAGCCCTCACAGTGCAGAAGCAATGACAGGGAGGCATCAGCCCCTCCGCCCACAGTGCAAGCTGGAGCTGACAGATTTCAGAGAAACAATGGAGTGATCTGATACAGCGATCGCTCTGCCTTGAGTTACGCTTAAAGACATTCCCATGGCGGGAGGTGGGGCGGTGGGGGGCGGTGAGATGGCCAACATGTCCTTTAAAATTTTCCGGATTGTGAGTGCTGTGATTTTTTCTATTTCTCTTTTTGCTTGTTTTCGGTTTCTAATTTTCTACAATGACTATGCAGCACTTGCGTTACAAAGGAGGAGGGGGAGAGGAGGAGAGAGCAGAGCAGGAGGAGAATGGGGGAAGGAAGTAGGAGAAAGAAGGGGAAGGAGGGGGAGGGCTGGGGGCGAGGGAGAGGAGGACAGAGAGGGGGAAACTGGAGAACTGGGGAGGGGAAGGGGACGCGGGTGGGGAGGACTTGGGGGGTAAGGAGGAGGACAGAGGGAGAAAGGCTAACGCGAGAAGGGGAAAGGGAGGGAGTGGAAGCGGGAAGAAGAGGAAGAAGGATGAGGAGGGAGGGAGAAGGAGGGCGGAAAAGGGGGAAATAAATCCTAAAATCTCCGGAAGAGACTGCATAAACTCACCTAATTAAACACACCAGTGTCTCCCAACACCTTCAGGGTACAAGTCCCGACCCGCGAGGTTCCCATTTGCAACAACCCTTTCCCCGTTGCCCCTTAACCAAAGCAACGCTCAGACAATCCGGCGCGGCGGCGCCTTCTCCTTACCCACTCGAAAGATCAAATCGTCTTCGATGGGATTCTCTTTTCGTTTCCCAGTGCTGTACATGCTGGCGGGTCTCTTCACCGCTTTCTGCTTTACATGGCCGCTTCCCGGGGATTTCACGCGCCTCTTCACGCCCTCGGTGGTGGGAGACACGTCGGCCGACCGGATCACTTTCAGCTTGAACGGGCTGCCTCGGATGTGCTGGTCATAGAGTCGCAGAGAGAGGGTAAAGTCCCCTTCCTTCTGGACAGTGTACAAAAACTCATAGGTGCCGTTTTTGTTGTCGAGGATTTCTCCGTCCGCCACGCTGCCGTCGGGCGTGCTCAGCTCCGCGGTGATGTAGGCGTTGCCGGTCTTGCACAGCTCGCCGTCTTTGTCCTTGGTCGTTATGGTAACGGACATGGGCTGCCCGATGATGGTCTGCCGCAGCCCCTCGCCCGTGGCCACCGTCTCGGAGGCGACGGCGTTGGTGGTTAAAATCGTCCCGAGGTTGTGGATGGACTTCTTGAGCCCTTCG
Organism: Leptonychotes weddellii; assembly: GCF_054177405.1. Classification (NCBI taxonomy): domain Eukaryota; kingdom Metazoa; phylum Chordata; class Mammalia; order Carnivora; family Phocidae; genus Leptonychotes; species Leptonychotes weddellii. The sequence continues at coordinate 62,869,159 of NC_138370.1, forward strand.
GTCTCCACGATAAAATCCAGCTGATCGTTTTCACGCGGGTGCAGCGGGAAATCCTGGTCGGCCAGTTCGTTCAGCTTCTCGCTCATCTGCTTCTTCACCAGCAGCACCTCCGTCTCCGTGCCATGGTTAAGGGCCTGCGCCGTGAAGTTGCTGCAGCTCTTTATACTCTCCTGCCCCTCGAGCAGAGTATCCAGCTGCGACTGAAGGACCTGCGGGGGGGGCGGGGGGGAGGTCGGGTGAGCACTTGCAGCGGCGCACGAGCTCAGCCCATTGGACGTTGCGCGGCGGCGCGCGGGGGCACTGCCCTCCGCGGGCCACAACCGGGTCCTGCACCTGTCCACGCCGGTGGCTCTCCGCAGGTGGTATTTAATTTGGCCCAGCGAACCCGCTTCTAAGGCATGCTTCTGAATTGCACTCCCGGTACCTCCTCCTTCCCTTCCGCCTCTCCCACACTCTCCCACACGCATATTTGTTGGGTCAGGTGTTTTTGATGGGGCGAGCAGAAACGTCACCACCAACAGCCTGGAAAACAAATTGCTATGCCCGGCATCTGAAATACTCATTATTCAGTATTCTCTCCATAACGTCCCAAATTCCCCTGTTGCCAAGTAAAGGAACAGAAACCAGACAAATGAAAACTCTCCACACCCAAATAGCAGAAGCTTTTGATCCCTGGTTTTGTGATTGGACATGTTAAAGGCTGCCATCAGGGTTCTCTTTGAAGTTGACTAACAGGTTGGTGTGGATGAGAGAGCAATTAAGAGACTATAAGACATTATAATTAAGGAAGGAAAATAATCCAGTTTAACCCTAAGTCCTGAAAACATTGCTTTATATTCAATTTGGTCTTATGTCAAATTATTAATTGGTCCTTATGGTTACAGAATCATAGAACTTCGCTGAAAAGAGGAAGGAAAAAAAATAGCTGGATGGGCCATTACATGAGAACTACTCTTGGGGCGCCTGGGTAGCTCAGTCGGTTAAGAGTCGGCCTTCAGCTCAGGTCATGATCCTGGGGTCCTGGGATCAAGTCCTGCATTGGGCTCCCTGCTCAACACAGAGCCTGCTTCTCTCTCTCCCTCTGCCCCTCCCCACCCTGTTCTGCTTGTTCTCTCTCTCTCTCTCTCTCAAATAAATAAAGTGTTAGAAAACTACTGCTTACTATGCAACAGTGACACTTAAGGACTCATCTGAGTCCCCTTTGTGGGTATTAGAACACAGTAAGCTAGTGCAGTGAAGTGCCCAGGATACCATGTCTCTTACAGGGTATTTATGAGAATGGCTGGAATCTTACTTTATGTTTGAGGCCATAATTGACTTCCAGTTCCATAAGCAGCACGCTTTTGCGCACGTTTAGAGTCTTCTGGAGTTCATCAAAGGTAGAATGGATGTCATCCACAATACTGGCCTTTTGGTTGGTTAACTGATGAATGATTTCTGAGATGAACTGAAGGGCAGAATCTATTTCTGGGAGCCTGCAGGACAGTCGTTAAAGATCATTATTTAACATCAACCCAGAAATAGTGAAACATCTGTCTAAACACTATGTTTTGTCAAAAAAACATTTTCTTTGCCTTTCATCATCTTCAAAAAAGTAATAACCAAAGAACAGAATGAATAAAACATGACATAATTACTGCCTTTGAGAGAAGAGATTTTGAGGGTCCACGTCTACTTCATCTAATCAATCATCTAATTTTAATAATTGTTGGTACAAAGCCTTGAGGCTCTCTGAACACCATGGCTTCTCCTCACTCTGAAGCAAGCCTTCTCGAACTTGACACTATAATATTGTAGGTCACGTGTTGCTTTGTTGCAGGGGACTATCCTGTGTGTTGTAGGATGTTTAACAGCATCCTGTCTTCTGCCAGATGCCAACAGCACCCCCCCACACACAATCATGACACCAAACTCTCTCCAGGCAATGCCAAATGTCTCCCGGGGGTATTATTGCCCACAACTGAGAACCACTGTTCTAAATATATAGCTGTATCTTTTCGCCTAATCATATGAAAAACTTATCCAGACTCTGAGTTTCCTGGGAACGTTTTGCAAGCTTCCAAGTTCCTTTAATTATTATAGCATAACCACACTTTTCTCACTACAACTATTGGTGACGATTTATTTTCAGCTGGTTATTTATTTCCTCTCTTTGGTCTTTCTCATGTATCACACAGCTACTCTGTCCCCTCATTTCCATGCCAAAGAGAAAGGCTGGAAGCAAGGAGACATAAGGAAAATTGAGCAATCACTGGTGGGCACCATTTTGCTGGGCTCAGAGACGAGCCAGTGATGGTGAACACAATGGTCCTGTATGTGTCAAGAAGAGCAGCTAAGAATAGCTCCTCAGAGAGCCTGGTTTCAGGCACGAATTTCAGAGATCTCCCAAGAGCATTTTCCTCCAATGTATTTTATTCATTTAATCATTCAAAGGTACTAAAACAAAAATGCCATCACTCATAACATGAGGGGGTTGGAATTTTACCAAGGAGCAAGGGATGACCCTTATCACTCACTAGTTTATGACTACAGACACACCATCAAAGGAGAATTTATTTAGGTAGTGTGAACCTATTATCCCACTGAGGCAAGAGATCCGGAGGCCAAGCCTCACGCACAGCCAGTTGGGAGTCTGGGGGAGGTGTGTGCACCTTTTGTTGACGGCGTCCAGCTGGACTTGGAGCGAGGCCTTGTGTTGCTCCACCACATCCTTGAGGGGGACTGTGGGGTGTTCCGCATGCTCCCCCTCAGTGCACTCCCGACACATGGCGGTCTCGCAAGACTGGCAGTAAAAGTCCATCACCTGCGGGTAACACAAAACAATGCCAGGTTCAATGCCACTGATCGAGTGCTTTTATGCACTAGGCCTTTAGTAGGCATCCTCTCATGGAATTCTCATGGCTTTCCCAGGATGTAGGCAGTATGTCCAGTGTCACATAAGAAAAGGAAGGGATAAACTGTTCTGTGCCAGGTCTCAAACAGAGGTGGGTCAGACTCCAAAGCTGCTGCTGTCGTCACAAAACCAGCTTTTCTGTGGCTACTGCCCTAGAGCAGAAGAGTGTGGGGCTGTGGTGCTCAAACTTTTTGGTCTTAGGACACTTTCCACCCTTTATAAATTCCTGAGGATTCCAAAGTGCTTTTATGTATGTGAATTGTATCTATAGATACTTATATGAAAAATTGAAACAAAAATTTTAAATATTAATTTATTAAAAGCAAGAATAAGCCCATTAAATGTTAACATGAATAATACAATTCATGAAAGATAACTATTTTGCAAAACAAAAAAATGCTGTGAGAAGAATGGCATTATTTTCCATTTCTAAAATTTTCTTCAGTGTCTGGCTTACTAGAAGGCAGCTGGATTCTCATATCTGCTTCTGCATTCAATCTGTTGTGATAGCACAGATCCTATTATCTCTGGAAAATTGCACTGTACACTCTTGAGAGAATGAGAGTGAAAAAGGCATATAATGTCTTAGTATTATTACAAATATAGTTTTGATCTATGGACTGCCCTCCCCACAAAGGGTCTTGGGACCCATAAGGGTTCCTGGACCACACTTTGAGAACTGATACTCTTTCTATAAGAGATAAGCTGTACTGAGCAATTTGTATTCTGGCACTACCACTTAGGTAACCTCACTGTGTCTCAAGTTTTCCTCTGTCAAAAAAAGACGATAATAGTAACCTGCTTTGAGAATGCAGTAGGTTAATATGCACGAAGAAACAGATGGTGCTTGGTACTGGCATGATGAAGCAGCAGCAATGATGATATGATGATGATGATGATGATGATGAAGATGATGATATCATCTGCTTACATGAAAATAAAGCCACCTTATCCTGATTATGATGAACTCTCAGTAACAATATAACATAAAGGCTGAAAGTCAGTTTCCCGGTGACGGCATTCCCCTATTCTCTCAGCTGAAAATAACTTCTTCCAATTTTGAATTCCCAAAGTACTTCCTGGAGGGAACTTTTTCTTGAAGTATAACACACATACAGAAAAAGGCATAAGTCTTACTAAAGATTGGTGGATTTTCACAAAGTGAATGCTCCCAGCAAAGCCCTTTTATTTATACCCCATTTTATGAAATATTTATAAGATTTTAAGTTCCTGAGATAGGAACTCTCTTACCCAGAGCCTAAGTAATTACTTGCACAAAGTAAGTATTCAAAAACTGTTCTTTGAATGAACTGTATGCTGTCTATAAGAGTCTCATTTTAGAGTCGAAGACACAAATAGATTGAAATTAAAAGGGTGAAAAAAGTATTCCATGCAAATAGTAATCAAAGGAGAACGGGAATGGGGTGCCTGGGTGACTCAGTCAGTTAAGCAACGGACTCTTGATCTCAGCTCAGGTCATGATCTCAGGGCTATGAGATGGAGTCCCAGGTCAGTGGGTTCTGCGCTAGGTGTGGAGCCGGCTTAGGGTTCTCTCTCTCTCCCTCTCCTTCTGCCCCTCCCTGCCCCCCTAAAAACAAAACAAAACAAAACAAAAAAACAGAAAGAGAAAGAACTGGAGTGGGTATTCTAATATCAGACAAAATAGACTTTAAGACAAAAGTTGTTACAACAGATAAAGAAGGACATTATATAGTGAGTAGATGATAAATTCATCAAGAAGATATAACAATTACAAGCAAATATGTACCCAACATCAGAGCCCCAAAATATATGAAGCAAAAACTGACAGAACTGAAGGGAGAAATGAACAGTTCAACAATAGCTGGAGATTTCAATACCACACTTTCATTAATGATAGAACACTTAGATGGAAGATCAATAAAGAAATACAGAATTTGAACACTATAAACCAACTAGGCCTAACAGACAGATATAGAACACTCTATTCAATAACAGAATACACATTTTTGTCAAGTACACTTGGAAAGTTCTCCAGAATAGACCATATATTGGGTCACAAAAGTCTTGATAAATTTAAAAAGATTAAAGTCATACAAGTATCTTCTCTGGCCACAAGGGAATTAAATTAGAAATCTGTAACAGAAGGAAATCTGGAAAATTAAATAACTTACTCTTGAACAATGAGTCAAAGAAGAAATCACAAGGGAAATTAGAATATACTTTGAGATGAGTAAAAATGAAAACCCAATATACCAAAACTTATCAGAGATAGCAGTCAGAGCAGAATTTTAGCTACAAATGCCTACTTTAAAAAGAAGAAAGATCTCAAGTCAATAGTCTTAAGTTTCAACCTTAAAGAACTAGAAAAAGAAGAACAAATTAAAACCAAAGCAAGAAGAAAAAAGAAAATAATAAAGATGAAAGTGGAGATAAATAAAATAGAAAATAGAAACACAGTAGAGAGAATCAATGAAACCAAAAGTTGGTTCTTTGTAAAGGTCAACAACATTGACAAACAGGATACTAGGGACAGTTGTATGCCAACGAATTGAATAACATAGATAAATTGGACAAATTCTTAGAAACACACAAACTACCAAAACTGACCCAAAGAAGAAATAGAAAATCTGAATAGACAGTGTTCAAAAAACTTCCAGCAAAGAAAAGTTCAGGACCAGATGGCTTCACTGATGAATTCTACCAAACATTTTTTTTTTAAGATTTTATTTATGTATTTGACAGAGAGAGACACAGCGAGAGAGGGAACACAAGCAGGGGGAACGGGAGAGGGAGAAGCAGGCTCCCCACTGAGCAGGGAGCCCGACACGGGGCTCGATCCCAGGACCCTGGGATCATGACCTGAGCCGAAGGCAGACACTTAACGACTGAGCCACCCAGGCGCCCCTCCAACCAAACATTTAAAGAAGAATTAACACCAATCCTTCCAAACTCTTCAAAAAATAGAAGATGAGGGAACATATCCTAACTTATTCTATTAGGCCAGCAACCCCCAACACCAAAGCCAAAGCCATCAAAAGAAAAGAAAAGTTCATATCTCTTATGAATATAGAGGCAAAAATCCTTAATAAAATACTAGTAAACTGAATCAAGCTGCATATTAAAAGGATTATACAGTATGGACAAGTGGAGTTTATCCCAGGACTGCAAAGGTGGTTCACATACAAAAATCAGTATATGTAATATATCACACTAATAGAATAAAGTGTGTGGGGGGGGATCCCACATGGTCATCTCAATTGATGCAGAAAAAAACATTTGACAATACCCAATACCATCTCACGATAAAAACACTTATCAAACTAGAAATAGAAGAATACTTCCTCAACTTGATAAGAGGTTTCTACAAAATCCTACAACTAACATCATACCTTATGGTGGCCCCTAAGATAAGGAACAAGACAAGGATGTCCACCCTTGCCATTTCTATTCAGAAATGTACTAAAAGTTCTAGCCAGGGCATTTAGGCAAGAAAAAAGCAATAAAATGCATACACTTTGGAAAGAAAGAAGTAAGAATTTCTCTATTCAGAGATGATACGATCTTATATATAGAAAGCCCTAAAGAATAACCCCCCCACACACACACACACACAACTATTAAGACTAACACATGAATTCAGCAAAGCTGTAGGATACAAGATCAACAAACAAAAATGAGTTGTATTTCTATACCCTTTGCAACGAACAATCCAAAAGTGAAATCAGGAAAATAATTCCATTTATACTAACATCAAAAAGAGTAGAAAATACTTAAGAATAAATTTAACCAAGAAGGTGTAAGACTTGTACACTGAAAACTACAAAACATTGTTGAAAGAAATTAAAGGATACCCAAATAATGGAAATTAATGGAAAGATAGTCCCTGCTCATAAATTGGAAGACTTAATATTGTTTGTTTGTTTGTTTTTTAAGATTTTATTTATTTATTTGAGACAGAGAATGAGAGACAGAGAGCATGAGAGGGAGGAGGGTCAGAGGGAGAAGCAGACTCCCTGCCGAGCAGGGAGCCCGATGCGGGACTCGATCCCAGGACTCCAGGATCATGACCTGAGCCGAAGGCAGTCGCTTAACCAACTGAGCCACCCAGGCGCCCCGGAAAACTTAATATTGTTAAGAGGACAACATTCCTAAAATTGATCTATTGATTTAGTGAAGTATCTATCAAAATTCAAGCATCCTTTTTCACAGACGTGAACAAGCTGTTCCTAAAATTCAGATGGAATTACATGGGACCCTGAACAGACAAAACAATCTTGGGGAAAAAAAAATTGGAAGATACAGACTTCCCAGTTTCAAAATTTAGTACCAAGCTAGAGTAATCAAAATATGATTTTACTGACATAAGGATAGACATATAAAACAATGGAATAAAATTGTGAGTCCAGAAATAAAACCGTATGTCTATGGTCAACTAGATTCTTGACAAGGGTGCCAAGACCACATAATGGAGAAAAAAAATAGTCTTCTCAACAAATGATGCCAAGACAACTGGATATCCTCATGTAAAAGAATGAAGTGGAACCCTTACTTTGCTCTATATAAAAAAATTATCTCAAAATAGATTAATGGCCTAAATATATAAGCTAAAACTATAAAACTCCTAGAAAAAAAATAGGAGTAAATCTTTACGACTTTTGATTTGGCAATGGTTTCCTAGATATGACACCAACAGCACAAGTAACAACAAAAAATTGAAAAATTGTACTTCATCAAAATAAAATCTTGTGCATCAAGGTCACTATCACTTCACCATCAAGAAAATGAAAAGAGGGACACCTGGCTGGCTCAGTCAGTACAGCATGTGACTCTCCATCTCGGACTTGTGAGTTTGAGCCCCACGTTGGGTTAGAGATTGCTTAAAAATAAAAGCTTTAAAAAAAGAGAGAGAGAGAGAGTGAAAAGAATAGGAAAAAATATTTGCTTGCTATATATCTGATAAGGATGAAGTATCCAGAACATATAAAGAATCCCTACAACTCAAGAACCCAATTCAAAAATTGGCAAAGGATTTGGATAGACATTTCTCCAAAGAAACTATACAAATGGCCAATTTGCACAAAAAAATATGCTCAACATTATTAGTCACTAAGGAAATCCAAATCAAAACCACAAGGAGATACTCCACACCAAATGGGGATGGCTAGACTCAAAAAGTCAGATAATAACAAGTGTTGGTGAAAATGTGGAAAAATCAGAACTCTCATACTTCGCTGGTGGGAATGTAAAATGGTGACGTCACTGTGAAAACAATTTAGTGGCTCCTCAAAAGTTAAGTACAGAATTATCATGGGACCCAGGAATTCCACACCTAGGTATATACCCAAGAGAACTGAAAACATACATCCACACAAAAACTTGTACACAAATGTTCATAGCATTATTCATAATAGCCCCAAAGTGGAAACAACCCAAATATCCACCAACTGGTGAATGGACAAATTGTGGTATATCCAGACGATGAAATATTATTTATCCATAAAAAAGGCATGAAGTTCTATATGCTACAATATAGATGAACTTTGAAACATTATGCTAAGTGAAAGAAGCCAGATTCAAAGGGCACATAATTTATGATTGATTTATATCAAATGTCTATAATGGACAAATCTATAGAGATGGAATGCAGACTGGTGGTTGCCAGGGGTTAGGGGTAAAGAGAGAATGGGGAGTGGCATGATGAAAAAGTTCTGGAATTAGTGGTGATACTTGCACAACCTCTTGAATATACTAAAAACCACTGAATTATATACTTTTACTTTTTTTTTAATTATTATTTTTTTAGCGAGGGAGAGAAAGCATGAGCAGGAGATGGTGAAGAGGCAGAGGGAGAGAGAGAACTTAAGCAGGCTCCACGCCCAGATGGACCTGGGGCTCCATCTCAGGACCCTGAGATCATGACCTGAGCCAAAATCAAGAGTTGGCCTGAATTGTATATTTTTAAATGGTTAGAATGTTTAATTTTATGTTATATGAATTTTCCCTTAATTTAAAAAAATGCATCTTTGAAGAGATGGCAGCATACCTAGGTAATTGTCGCCTGGTTTGGTCTCCTAAGTGCTTCTTGGAAAGAAAGGCCCTAAAATCATTCTGAAATGTGAACAACCAGTCATTCTCAAATGGTTGTGCTCAGGTCTGGCAGCTTTGACTTAAGCTGAGAGTTAATTGTGTGAAGTGTGAGACTCAGCTGAGCTCATCCATCTTGAGTGAGATGATGTTGGTTCTCCCAGGGACGGATGGGCCAGAGGCCAGGACTAGCTTATTTTTGTTGGCAGGTAGTCACCATTTGTGAAGATGACAAGGCAAGAAGCATGCATTACCAATGTACTAGAAAGGGTGGTCAGGGCCTTGTAGCTGAGGCTTGTGGAAGTGGGGACTTGTTAGTGGTAGGGCATTCTTAATGAGGCTCTCTCCTTTGCACCTCTTAACATCCTCATTAGTAAGGTACCTAAGCAAGCCATAACAGGGTTTAATGATCATTTGTGTTCCCGGGACTGCGAGCATGAGCTCAAATGTCTGCTTTACGTGCAAAGAACCTCCTAAATCACTGACCATTATTCCCATTTTTCTTTGTATTTGGACAATGCAGCCATGGCAGTTTAATTAGAAGACAGAGTGTCATAGCACTTAAATGACAGGCTTTCATCCACATGTGCTAATCAGCACCAGGCAGTGTATGAGGACAACATCCTGCTTTATTGTTAATTACCTGATTTTATTAACCTTCCGACGCTTGAATTGTTTTTAAAGATTTACCCGTGGCAATTAACTGCAGCAATTTATCTGCAATATTGCATGTATTTGACTTGAATATGCAATGAGGACCCCTGTTTCAAAGCAGCAGCAGTGAACTACAATCTACGATGAAACAATAGAATGATTCAAGACACACGCTGTTAATTTCCAAGACCTCTTGCTGGTTTATAAATTTTATGATTCCAAAGAATCATAATGACCCAGCATAGAGAAAGCACTCAAAACATGCTTTAAATAGCCTCATCTACCTCAAGGAGGTTCAAACTCCAGATAGATTTCATTTTTAGTGGATTTGATGTGATGCGTTTGGGAAAGAGACAAGGCAAAATTTTAACCTAAAGGATTCTTTAACTTTACTGGAATCAGCATCTCTAAGAGAGATTCTGCTTAGCAGCTTGTTGCATCCAACGTTCTCTATTGCTGAGGTCTCTACTGCTCAGGAAATACATCTTTAGGAATTCTGTTTGTCCCCCAGGCGGCACAGAATATCCTTCTTTCTATACTGCATATACAGGGTGGTTTTACTAATTAAAAACAAAAGTCTATATAAACACACAAGCATACTCACGTATTGGCATAAATGTCACTTGTTACCAAACATCAGTTTCAATGGCTACCCAATAATCAGTTATATGTACTTAACCATAATTTAACCATTTCCCTAATACTGCACATTCAAATTATTTCCAATTTTACTATCACGTAAAATTTTCAATTAACATGCTTCTATCTTCATTCTCTTCTCCAGCTATTTCCTTAGAAATATTTCTATTAGTGGAATTACTGAATTAAAGGATAGGAAGTTGTGTAAAACATTCATTACAGTTTGACAAATAGACATAAACTTTCTGCAGAGCAATTTATGCTCCCGCCCACAGCATACAAAAATATCTCCCCATATTCTCATCAGCACTACCCATTATCTTTAAAAACCTGTAGCTAATTTGGAAAGATGTGATTATTTGTGAAGTTTGACATTTTTTCTCATACTATAATTAGCCATTTTATATCCTCTGTGACTTTTCTGAGTTTTTCGCCCATTTTCTTTTGTGATGTTCATAATTTTCTTTAATTCTTAACTCTTACATAGTAAGAATTTGCTGGGGCATTTTAATTAAGAATTTTACGGTTACTTTTGGGGCACCTGGGTGGCTCAGGTCATGATCTCAGGGTCATGGGGTCAAGCCCAAGGTCGGGCTCCCCACTCAGCAGGGACTCTGCTTGTCCCTCTCCCTCTGCCCCTCATCCTGTTCATGTTCTCTCTCTCCCTCAAATAAATAAATAAAATCTTTTTTTTTAAAGAATTTTACAGTTACTTTCATAAACTGATGAATAGTTTTTTTTTGTCTTCACTAGATTTTGGTATTAGGGATATGAGTATATCTTGAGTGAATTGGGGAGCTTTCTGTCTTTTCTTATGATGCAGAATATACATCCTATGGATCATATTTGTTTTACACAGGTTTGAAGGAATTCAGTTTCAAATTAAGTTTTACCAGTTTCCTTCAAAATTATCAGTCTACTCAGGTTTTCTTGATCATTTTCAGTTTCCTAGATATTCATCCATTTCATTCAGACTTTCAGTATATTAGCCTTTAGCACATAGTATTGACTTACTCATTTAAAAATATTCCTTTTAGGTGTGCCTGGATGGCTCAGTTGTTTAAGCCCTGACTATTGGTCTCCATTCAGGTCATGATCTCAGGGTCCTGAGATTGAGTCCCGAATCAGGTTCCATGCTCAGCGGAGAGTCTGCTTGAGGATTCTCTCCCTTTCCCTTTGCCCCTCCCCCTGCTCACGTACTATCTCTCTCTCTCAAATAAATAAATAAATTTTTTAAAAAATTCCTTTTACCTGTATTGGTCTCTTTATTAGTCCTAATTTAATATATTTACATTTCCCTTTTGTTGTTTTATCAGATGTCAGATTATTTCATTAATTTAAAAAAATCAGCTCTTAGATTTATTAACTCAATTGTTTTATTATTTTCGAACTAAGTTTATTATTTTCTTGCTCTTGGGTTCCATGTATTTACTTTGGTTTCCCTAACTTTTTGAATTGAACTCTTTTTAAATAAAGGAAAATAAACCTATAAAATTTTCTGAGTACAGATTTGACTTTCCTCTATACATTTAATAGATAAGGTTTTCACTTTCAGTATGTTGTAAATAGTCTAATTTTGTAAGTTTTTTGATCAAATAATTATGAGCTTTTAATAAAGGTCTGGGGTTTTTCTATAATGTATGTTATTAATGCAACTTTAGTGCATTGTGGTATAGGAACTTGGTCTACACAAAGGGAAAAAATAATGATGGCTTTTTGTGACCTAGTGTATGACCAATTTTAATGGCTCAAATTCTCACAACCTTAATAGCTTAGTTGAACAGATTTTAGCATATGCCTTTTTATTTGTGGGAGGCACATTCTCAAGTGAAAGAGTACTCTCTTCTCTGAAATTCATCCTCTCTTCTTCAGGTCGATTGATGCCATTCTCCCACCCCTTAGCATCTCTTATTTAGACAACTCAATAAACTCAAATTTGATGTTGCAGCCTTCCATCTCTGCTACTCAATAAGGCCGGGAAAATACCCATCTCCTCCTTAAAAGTTTTCATGTTTTCCTACTGCATATGAAATTTAGGTCAAACATTTTCTCCATGATATTCATAGCTGTCACATTCTCTCCCCAATTATCTTTCCAGGCTCCTCCCAGTATCCTTCAGCTCACCTATGCTCCCACCCCAAGTGCCCATCTCCGTGCCCTCACTGCACTGAGCTACAAGCTGTGTCCTGAATTCATGACACTCTTACCTTTACTTATTGATGTTATCTTTACAGTTGTCAATATTTCTCATTCTACACCATTGCTCTCTGCATTCCAAATTTAGACCAGTGTCTACAGTGGATCTCCTAATGTTCCTAAACCTTTACTCCTCTATCAAATCAGATTTCCAGAGAGCTCCATGCCTGGACTAGCTTCAGGACAACTCTTGTACCTGGTAGAAATGCCCTCACAGACTAGTATTTAGAATGTGAGCTCTAGGAGGAGACAGCCTCAGCAAGAGCCAGTGTGAGAGATGGTCATAAGAAGAATACTCAAACTAATTGAAGGCACCCTTTAAAGTTCCTTTTACAAAACTTACATGCTAATTCTCCCTTGGAGAACAGTACATAGAAAACCATGGTTATTGACATCCTGGTGTGCTATCAATTAAATAACAAAAGATATGTAATCCACAATGTCTCTCTTATTTTGGCTACCCAAAAGCTCAGGATTTTATTGCTTCCTGGTCTAGGTTTTATGATGTGTCAATCAGCTTTGGGACTTAAACTGTTCAAACTTCAGTTTCTTCATCTATAAAATGAAGGTAACTAAAAATAAATAAATAAATAGACAAATAAATAAAATGAAGGTAACTAATACCTACTTTGCAGAGTGGTATGTACAAAGTCAAGCATGGTGTCTGGCACACTCATTCAACAAATATCTACTGACTGACTTGTAAGAGACTGAATTCACAAATGGACAAAGGCCAGATCATATATAAAAAATAGAACTCTGACCCATGACCTGTCCAGGAAAGCAACTCCTTTATCTACAATAAACTAGCCAGGAAGCTAGCCTACTACTTCCTACTTGTAGGAAGTCTGACTACTATCTCTCCTAATAATCCAAAAAGCCAAACAATAACATCTATGACAATTGGCCCCAAATGGCTAGGAATTGATTACTGATAGCTTCTCTAATTTTTGTCCCCATTTCCACTTAATATCAACCAGAGAAAGCCATATATGTACCCCTAACCAGTCACATAGGATGCCCCACTTCTAGTTAGCCTGCCCCCTGTTTCCCCATGCCAACAGCGTCCAATCAGAGCATCCCTAAAGCCTTCTCTTTTGTCTACTGTAGAGCTTTCCCATTCCTCTGCCTGCCTTTGAGTCTCTGCCAAAACATAAGTGATGATGGCTGACTCTTTGTTATAGCAAGCTCAGAATAAATAGCCTCTGTTTATTTGTACATTTCCATGTATAAGATACTGTGCTTAGTGCTAGGAATATAATGGTGAACATGGTCCCTGCCCTTCTGGAGTTCACTTTCTAAAAGTAAAGCCAGAAGATCACTTGGCCGACAAATACACAGATGAAGGCAAGCAGAGCCCAGTGAATGGCATGAAGGAAATCAAGAAAGGGATGTAATGGCCAGCAACTGGGTGTCAGAGGTGGTCTGCTTTGGATACCGCTCTGTGTAGAAGAAATCTGAGCTGAAACATGAAGGATGAGAGTGAGCCAGCCACATAGAGAGGGAACATGGAGAATTCGAGGCAGAAGGCTTAGAGAACAGTCAAGCCCCAAGGTGGGAAACCACTTGGCCAGCTCTAGGCCAGTGAGGCTGCAGTGTAGTGGGCAGAAAGAGTGGTATGAAATGAGGTAAATAAGTAATAGTTATGGCAAATAATTATTGTTCTGCTCTAACAATAATAATTGATAGCTTGCTTGATAGTGGTTTTATTATACCTGGGCCTTATATTATAAGCAGTTTCTAATACCTTTGAAGTGGCCATTATAAAGAAAAGAATGAATAAAGTCATTGATAAGAAATAATTTTAGTATCTTACATTTATCAAGAGCTTACTATAATGCTTTATATGACTTAAACACTTAATTCTCCAAGTAATCCCATGTAGTAAATACTATTATTCCTTGTTTTTTGCAGATGAGGAAGTGAGACACAGAGAGTTGAATAAACCTGGCAGAGCTGACATAGGGAAGAAGTTGAAGAGCAGGATTTGAATCAGGCAGTCTGAATCCAAAGCCAGACCTCTTAGGCAATGCTGCCTCTTCAGAGCTATTGTAAATCAGTTATTTGATGGTACGTACACACAGGTCCTCCTAGGTTTCTAATAGTTATTATGCTTGCTAGTAGCAGGAAAATTTTGAAATTCATCATCTATAACCTATTATCAAGGATTCACACATCTTTAAATTCTATTTATTATGAAGGATTAGGGCCTAATGGAGCATACGAAAAATTTCCCTCAGAAGAAAAACAAAGAACTCTAATTAATTAACATTTTAATCATCATTCTCAATTTGCAGAATTTATCTATTATTGAATCTTTATCTGTAATTTACTCTACAGATGTTTATGTGGGTCAAAGAATACCCACTTTGCAAATAGTTATGGGTTTGCTCTCCTGGGGAAACTAATAATAGGTGCTATTAGACCCAATGAAGATTGATTTCTTTATTTACATGAATTTGCTTGGAGCAAGTAAGCAGGCAAAATAGTCTTGAGCGCTGCTAAAAATATCTTTTAATTGCTCATTTTCCAGGTGGAGTTCTGTGTTAGTGCATAACCTCTTGACTGCCCGAAGCCCACCCAGATCAAAGCCAGGCCCTGTCTGCGATTCGCTCACTTACATTCCCATCGTGGTTTGGGCAAGAGAGTGGCTTTCCGGCAGCCACAGCGGTGACCGTCTCCAGGATGGAGGACTCCTCAACGTTGCTGCCCGGCGTTCGCTGCAGCACGTCCATCAGGTTCGTGATGAAGAAGTTGTTCTGGAGCGCGGCCACCCCCTTCTCGGGCAGGATGGAGGTCTGGCGGCACACGGGGCAGGAGAGGGTGAGACTGTGGGCGGGAATGTAGTTCTGCAGACACCTGTCGCGGAAGCAGAAGCAGGGGGACTGTCAGCACAGGGGGCTCACGAGCGAGAGCAGGACCACCTCCTTCCGCAGGTAGCACACATGTTCTCTGCACCTGTCTGGGCTCCTTTGCAGAAACTCCCTCTGGAGTCTCCTCTCCTAGGAAAATAAGATTTCTGAAACCAAGAGGTAAGGTGTACTCACAACTGATTAGGTGCTGTCAACTGATTAGGCAAGTGATTATGCTCAAGGAAAAGAATAACGTCATTGACTCTGGTGGCGTTCCATGGAGACTTGCCACGCTTGAGCAGCATCGGCCTCTCCAGGGAGCTTGGAAGAAGTGCAGAATCCTAGGTCCCTACTCCGGGCCTGCTTGAATCAGGTCCCCGGGGAATTTATATGCACATTAAAGGTTTCGAAGCATTGGTCTAGAATATCCAGTGTCGTGTTCACAGATTTGTGGACCTTTACAATGGGGAGAAATGGGTCAAAGTTTTCTGTTGGTGTTGAAATGTTCTTTACATACAAAAGCATAAGCAGATCTCAGATGTTAAAAACATATCCCGGTGAAAATATTGTGTTTGAAGCAGGGATAGGACACCCAGAGTCACATCAACATGATCTCTTCTTGCCTCTCCTCAACCGGCAATTAATTAAATTAATTAATTAATTAGCAAAATGCATTGCTAATCATGACTTAGGTATATGCTGCTTGCTAGATTCAAAGTACTTGCAATAACCGCGGGAAGTAGGTATTTTAGACACATGAAGGAACACAGGCAGAGGGAAGCGAAGTCGCGTGTTTTCAGAACTTGAGTGGACAAGGGCAGAGCAGGAATTCAAACCCAGGCAACTGGGCACCAGAACCTTCGCTCTACATAACTACTCTGTGTAATGTTCCCCTGTTGCTTCACCAAGCGGAATTCGAGAACCTCTGATCCAGCCTCATTCCCCTTAGTATGTACAGAAGGAAACTGACATCAAGGAGGTTAATTGACTTTCCTATGTCACAGAAGTAGCTAGCGCTGAGTCAATACCAGAAATGAAACAGCTTTTGCTAAGGTCACGGAGGGCATCTACATCCAGACAACAGACATTTTTCACTCCTATCCTTCTCAGCAGCACTCATCAAACTTGACCACTGCCTCCCAGCCGTCCTCTTTTGAAACTTTATCTTCCCTTGTCTGTGACAGCACACTCACTTGGTTCTCCTGTCTGCTCTACCCTTTCTACTGAGCCATACAGGCTCGGTTGTTGGCACCCTTCTCTCCCAGGGAAATCTTATCCAAGTGCATGGCCATAAGCACAACACTCCCACACTTCTATTTCTTCCACAGATGTCTCCTCTGAGGCCCTGATCTCTACACCAACAGCTTTCTTGGCATCTCCTCTTAGATGTCTCATGGGTCCTAAAACTCACCATGTCCAAACCCAAAGCTATGTTCTTCCCCCAAACTGGGTCCTCTTCCCCTCTCAACGAGCAGCACCTCCATCCATTCATCTAGGCAAAGCAGGTACTGGGAGCCATGCTGGAAACAGTAATTTCCTTACAGTCCTTCGTTCTCCACATCCAACCCATCACCCAAGGCTGGAAATGCCTAAATACCTTCCAAAGTTTCCAGCTCTTGTCATCTGATTTACACCATCCTTTCCTGGGTTTCTGGAGTAGCTCTATACACTGTCACCCACCCTCAAATCCTCTAATCTTTCTCCATATTGTAGCCAGAGTGACCTTCTCAAAACTCCTTCCATGCATTCCATTGGGACTTGCTGTGATAGGAGCTCGAAAATCTCCACCACCAGCCATTAGATGGAGGAACAGAAGTGGATGGGGCTAGACCCAACCGAGAGGGCTGGAGGCAGACCCAGGACAGCCCAGAAATGTTGCTTCTTATCTGTCAGAGTGAGTAAATGGGAACCAAACAAGCGTCTGGCTGGGCACTGAGCATAGGGGGATGGGCAGCTCCACCCCCTCCAACCGAGTGCCTCTCAGTGCTGTATAGAAAGAGGCCGACTGCTGTCCATCAAATGATGATCTCACCATGTGCGCCCAGGGACAGAGGGACACTTAGCTGGTGTGCATGTTGTGGCTACACCCATTAAGTGGGGAGGAAAAAAATCACTCTCCATTTAGTCATTTTGGAATATGAATTACACAGTACTCACATCAAAGCATAAAATGAATAAAGCAGAAAGTGCTAGTGCCCTATATACCACCACTAAAACAAACAAAACTCTACACATACACACCCCAAAATAACCCCCTAAAGAGCAAACAGACAAAAAAACCACAATGACCAGTAACAAATCCACCTTCTCCCTCTATCCTTCACCACCATGTAGTTATTCTGTTCCAACTGAGATCTTCCAAAGCAAATCAACTTTAACAAATGTCTATGAAATTGATGGCAAATGTAATTAGCATTGATTTGAAGCCATTGGAAATACCAATGTCCTATTCTATAACAAGAATTAAAGTGTTTTAATTATGTCTATTTAATAATAATAGATCATGTATTCAACAAGATGCTATAAAACATAATTATCATATTTACTTTTAAGAAAAAAAATACAGCCTTACTAGGGAAATATTTAAATTAGACCTCAGATAAACAAATTACTAACAAACTTTAGATGCTTAATTGTTTATGTGCTAAGTTAAATAAGAAGGTAAAGATGTATTTTGATAACTGATTAACTCAATGGAAAAAAACTATCCAAGAAGGATAAAGAAATGTGTTTTCATTCATAGCGAATTGCATATTCAGGTAACTTATAATTATTTCATACACACAGGTTTTTCTTCATCTGAAACATCCTATGTTCGTTAGTATGTATCTTCTGAAGTATCCTTGAGAGGAAGCTCTCCCTTTTAACTAACTCCTCAATACACAGGTATTTTACTGATGTGTTCTTTGGGAGGAAATAATAGATTTTTAATTGGCCCTCACCAAAGATCCTCTATGAGGGAACTGTGGTCGGCAAAAATTGTTTGACGAAGAACAAAGGGAAAATTTTAAATGTTTAAATCTTTTTTTTTTAAAGATTTTATTTATTTATTTGACAGAGAGAGAGCACAAGCAAGGAGAGCGGCAGGCAGAGAGAGAGGGAGACCCAGAGCAGGGAGCCCAATGCGGGGCTCGATCCCAGGACCGTGGGATCGTGACCTGAGCCAAAGGCAGTCGCTTAACCAACTGAGCCACCTAGGCGCCCTAAAAATTTTAATGTTAAAATATTTAGTGCTCCATGTCCCATGGAAATGAATCAATAGCTACTGGATTGCTTTCTCTCACTTATAATTATTTAAAATAGAGTAAATTATTGGTAACTCATGATTATGTTTCTTGATGTCTATCATAAGCGCAAAAGATTCATTGTCTCCCTTAGGTAAAGAAGAATTCTGGAAAGAACCCTTTGGTAGGTTGTAAGAGATCACTGTGAACCTCTCTTATCTGGGCACAAAGGAGGCTTACCTCTCGCAGAAAGTGTGCAGACAGGGGAGAACCTTGGGATTCTTGTACCGTTCCAGGCATATACTGCAGATCAGAAACTGCTTGTCAATCTGGCGCACCACAGGACTTGGGATGTTGGTGGCTTCACTGGCCATCCTAGACCACTGACATGGGAGGCCGGCTGTGTTTGACCCTGCACGCGGCTGCTGTCAGACAGGAAAGACACATAATAACTGGTAAGTGCAAATCAATCACTGGTTCATTCGCTATAGGCGTGGTACTGTAAATACAGGTAGAAGTCCATGCCGATGACCTCGAAATGACCATAACCAACCCTCGCTGCTGGCAAGGGAATGCAGTGAGATGCCTGTTGATTTTGTAAATCAATATAATGGTCACATGTTCACCATGCAAACAAAACAAATTAGAAGAAGTGTGTTGTCTAAAGAGGCACGTTTGCCGGGTTTCAAAGCAGTGGCAGCTGAGGGGATAAATACTTATACAGCTCTGCCTGTTCATTCCTTCATTCACGACTATATTTGACTATATGCCTACAGTCTTATTAAAATATTGTCTATATTAGGGGTACCTGGGTGGCTCAGTCAGTTAAGTATCTGCCTTCGGCTCAGGTCATGATCCCAGGGTCCTGGATCGAGCCCCACATCAGGCTCCCTGCTCAGCAGGAAGCCAGTTTCTCCCTCTCCCACTCCCCCTGCTTGTGTTCCCTCTCTCACTGTGTCTCTCTCTGTCAAATAAATAAATAAAATCTTAAAAAATATATATGGTCTATATTAAATAGAATAGTGTCATTAAGATAAAATATGTTTTCCCAACTATTGTACTTGAAGGGGATCAAAATTTCACTCCAAAATATGCCATCTTGACATAAGGATTATTTTGAGCTGAAGGCAATTGAGAATCAGCAGACATGGTGCAGACATGATGGGGGGTGGCGGGAGGGGTTGGCAGGTGGGGGAGAGGGGTGTGGGCACTCTGCCTCTCCCATCTGCCTAAAAGAAGAGCATAGACTTCCCATATGTAAAGGAAATCTTCATTTATAAAGGTGCCTCGTTCTCCCATACGAAAGAGAAGAGAATCTTAATCATCACCAGAGATAGCATGGGAGAGGAGTCTGCATAACACACCTTACTAAGCAACCCTTATGTACCATACATTTCCTGGTCACTTTCCCACAATTTACTGCTCCTAAATCTCCTTTTCCTTTGTCTAGCCACTTCTCCACAATTTGTCATCCTTTGTTAAAATAGTATATAAGCTCCCAGGTCGAACTGCCTCTTTGGGTTTTCACTTCCTTTCTGTGAAACCCCCAGGCATGTAAAATTAAAAATATTAAATTAATAAACATCAATAGAATACAGTATATATACTATTTTGGAAAAATAAACTACCAATTAAATGTGTACACCCTTTTCTCCTGATAATCTGTCTTTTGTCAGTTTAATTCACGGGCTTCAGTGCTAGAATTTAAGTGTGTAGAGGAAAAGTTTTCCCACCCCTACATACAGTTAACATGCCAGGATGGAATAATTAGAATTTTCTATTAAAATCTTTGCATGTGGCTCAAGTGTTTTCTTTAGAATTAAAGGTATATAGATTCCTGGCTAAGATGTATTTGCTGTGGAGCAGGGACAAAAGGCAGATGATTCCTATTATTTTAAGAAATGTCTGTTGGTATTCATGTGTGGGCATCTGAGGGACCTGGTGAAATTAATTCAGAGAAGGTTTCAATATGTGAGGGATCATGCCAGAAAAAGAGAATTAGAAGAGGGCAACAGAGAAAAAAGTGGAGAGCCTCTAAGGGAGGGAAAAGTTACAACATAAAACACAGCTTCATTTACCACCTTGGAACATCTGGCTTC
The DNA here is from genome assembly GCF_054177405.1 of Leptonychotes weddellii. Lineage (NCBI taxonomy): Eukaryota > Metazoa > Chordata > Mammalia > Carnivora > Phocidae > Leptonychotes > Leptonychotes weddellii. The sequence goes on from NC_138370.1 coordinate 62,889,782, forward strand.
TATCCCAAAGAAGTAAACCAAGGTTAAGGTAAAGCTAAAGTTCACTTCCTAATTTTCTAAATACTTGATAAGGTGTCTATGGCCTCCTCAATTCCCAACAGAAACACTCTTTTGCAAAAAACAAAACCAAAACAAAACAACCAAAAACCACAAAAAACAAACAAACAGAAAAACCCAGCAGTTAATTTTCAATATGACCCTAGGCAGGAAGTAATATTATTCTCATTCCACAGATTTTTGAAAACCGAGCCTCAGTTAAGAAGTTTGCAAGAACACAAACCCATAGCCTGTTCACTCCTTAAACCACCACACCTCCCTTAAAACACACCTTAACTCCCTTAAAAAACACTCCCTTAAAACACACCTTGTGTTTTAAGAAGGCTGTATGTATGTACGACGCAAGCTTGGTTTATGTATAACATTTTAACTGGGTCTGGGACTTGTGTTTGAAGCTGGGAAATACATATTTACAGAATCAACAATTCTACACTTTTTAATAGAAACTCTCTTCAAACTGAATGATAGTTGTTCTTTCTCCCCACCAAATCACCAAATATTTTTAAAAGCATGTCAACTTTTATTAAGAAAATTCTACTATTTATATGTATTTGAGTATAGTTACATACATGACACACCCATTTTCCAACTCTATGTTTCTAGATAAGATCATTAAAGAGCATGATGAATAAACAGATAGAACCTTGTGAAAGCACCTGTTACACAAAAGTGTCACATTCAAATAGAACTCTCTGCATTAGTTAAAACACGGTGTGACATATCTAATTAGCCTGCATTATCTGCTCACTCTTTCATAGAATGTCTCCCTAAAGAACTAGCATAAAGAATGATATTCATTGATTGGATTAAATGTGGCTCATCTCTTAGGAGCTCAGAATGTTGGCACATCATCTGCTTTTCTTTAACCACGTCCCTATGACATCAGAATAGGGAAGGAATGGATTTGTCTCTCTTTAAGATAAGGAAACCAAAGCAGAGGGTTTAAATGACTTGCCCAAGGTCATCGGGTAAAATCAGTGAATCAGAAAGCTCAGATTTCAAGTCTTCTGCCTTATCTGATACCTAACCTTAAACAAGTTTAACACTTTCCAGTATGGTGTGTGTGTGTGTATGTGTGTGATAAAAATTATGGGGTGCTCATTTCGGTAGCACTAAAATTGGAATGATACAGAAGATTGGCTTGGCCCCTGAACAGGGATGATGCACAAATTCAGGAAGTGTTCCATATTTAAAAAAAAAAAAAACAACATATTGAACTTTTCAGTTAAAACCAGTTAAAAATAATTTTAATTTGAATAGCTTTTGAAAAGTTTCATATTGCTATCAAACTAAAATTGATTTTAGTCTTTTTTTAATCTTAGAATTTTAGGGTTTGGGCAAGGAAAAAAAAAACATTTGTTTTAATCAAATGATATACGTTGGCTAAATGAAATTTCCTGAGGTGACATTTTTATTCTCAACAGTGAAATAAAAACATTTCATTCTAATTTTCATCCTAATTTTATGATAATTATCATAGTGAGTGAGAGTAAGTCTTCATTAGTATTGTTAATTTATATGGTAAATTAAGTTTACTCATGAACACTGATTTAAAATCATGACAATATTACAGATCTGTCACAAGTGACTTGTTGAAGACATCTGGATTTGCAGGACTCTCAGAATCAACACAAAAGGTTTCCAACCCCCAAAGATCCCCAAACTGAGACTTTGCCAGGGTAATGATCATTCCCTGAATATAACTGGATACCCACAATAGAAAGACAATTTGACTACTCCTAAAGGGATAATGTGCTGAGGAAAATGGAGGCACAGAATGTGCTAATAAGCACCGTGGGAAACTTTCCATCAGTCTGAATATGCCGAAAGGAATACACATAAAATGTATGACAACCTTTCATCAAAGTGTTTGGGCACTACCAGTTTCTGGTCGTTTTGATGAGAAAAGCGATAAATACTTATCTAGATTCTTGGCTGTTCTCCTTTCCCCATCTTGGTTTCTGAAGTGTCAGAGATCCTTCTTACTCACCAGGCCAGCAGAAATAAGCACGTGATAATAAGAGAGATCAGAATACAGAACTACTCCTTCTCCTGGAGGTCCACAAAATCAATTTCTAGAGAGGAGCACCCGCAAACATGCCAGGGGTGGACTTCATCTCTGAAGGAAACTGAATCCTTCTGGATGTAGGAACTAGCACGGCGTGTATTGACAAAAGGCCAATAGAAAGGAAATGACAGGGAAGGGAAGGCAAGCAGAACCATTTTTAAACTACAGAAATAGCCCACATTAGTTTGCTATTGATATTAACCAGCTCTGAGAGCTCTCACTATGTGGGGAGACTGGCTGAGTTTCCTTGTCAGGGGAAAACCAACAGCGATACTGCTTACAGAGGGGTTCAGGTCTCCTCTCAATAGCAACTTCTCAACTGGACCATTCTGTTCAAAATTGACACTTGCCCCCTCACCCCCTGCCATCCCCTAGCACTTGCCATCTCCCGTCCTTGCTCTATGCCTCTCTAGAGCACCGGTCACTTTGAGATATAGTACGTAATGCGTTTCTCTGGCACATTGTCTCCTCCCCACCTCTCCAGGATGTTAAGATTCACGAAGGCAGGGATTTTTGTCTGACTGCTCACTGCAGGAGTCCCAGCACCTAGAACTGCGCCTGGTACATGATAGACACTCATTCTTTCTTTGAAGGAACTGAACAAGTATCACATAGGAATGGACTCAGTCCCGGTAGCAGAAAAGAGTGGCATGGGGGGCGCCTGGGTGGCTCAGTCGGTTAAGCGACTGCCTTCAGCTCAGGTCATGATCCCAGGGTCCTGGGATCGAGCCCCACATCGGGCTCCCTGCTCGGCGGGAAGCCTGCTTCTCCCTCTCCCCCTCCCCCTGCTGGTGTTCCCTCTCTCGCTGTGTCTCTCTGTCAAATAAATAAATAAATAAAATCTTTAAAAAAAAGAGTGGCATGGGTTGACTTACACAATAAAGAGCATGGCCGTCACCAGTCATGTGAATGTTTTCATTTGACATCAGACATTACCTGCCTTCCCGCATGATCGTCTAATCTCTAGCAAGATAAGCTATCAGCCAGAGGGTAAATATTCAGGGATATACTTTAACACACTCAAAAGTGCAGAAAAGGAATTGAGAACCACTGAGGACACATCTTGCAGAAATACAAAGTCTAAGAAGGTTGACACACAAATTCCTCATTAGTGGGGGTATGCCAACTCAACAGCTTTTGAGGGTAACAACAAAGCAATGAGCATGGAACAGAATCCTGGGGCATAGAAAAACCCCATCCCAGCATTTCTTGCCTCGCGTCATCACTGGTATTTTTCCTGGCTCACATCCTCAAATCTCCTAGAACTTGGTGAAAACTACAACCAACTGGAAAAGCAAAACTTGAGAGGAGGAGAGGAAACAAAAGGAAAATGCCTGTGTCCAAAATTCTAGGGTTGAAACCACAATTCCCACCCCAGATTATACTATTTAGATCAGAAAATGATCCCAACGTTTTATTGCTGACACCAGAGTGCGGAAGAGCAGGAAGGGAGGGTGGAAGACCAACGACAAACTGAAAGCCCTCTTCTTGAGAAGGGGAGAGAGTTGCTGACAACTTGTTGGCTGGGCTAGGAAACACAGTTGGGAAACAGGTCAAGATTCCTTTAGAAAATAAAATTTTAACATGTGATATGTGGGTAGGAGGCAGCATATTGAGTATATACCATCATAAAGGCATTAGATTCCATTTCTATTTAGTTTTATGGCATTCTTGGGTCACTGCTTCTCTTCATTGCCACTCAGCTGGCTTTATTTATTAGCAATGTTGCATTTTTGCTGTTCTTGGACCGATGACAGTGGTGCAGGCATGCGAAAATCAGCTTCCCAAGAAGTTAAAAATCTTCTGGTAGATTTATAGAAAGCAAATCTCAAACCATTAGGATTGTCTGTAACACAATGTACTATCTTTTACCCGCCAGGACAGGTGGTACCTAGAGCTCAAGGCACAGGTGAAAGCATGACTAAAGACACACGGTTTTTTTAGTTTTGAAAATTTATGAGCATATTATTATTCACCTGCAACTGAATTTGCATTGTTACAGAGGACTTGACTAGAAGAAAGAAAAGAGGACAATCCTCAGCGAAATTAAAACAGGGTGACCTATTTCTAGTTAAATCAAGCCTCTATCCCAAATGGGCCATTTTGTAAATTAGAAGGCCAGATGCAATATCTTTTCTGACAGTATGGGCATGAACGCGTGTGTTTGGGGGTGAGTGGGTGTATATTCAGGAGGCCATCCACTTTAATTTCTGTCTTCAGGCAAGGATGTGCCCAAGCTTTCCAAGGGTTCCTCTTATTTCCAGGGTCGGATGTATGACAGCTTCCCTAGGTTGCTGGGTTTTACCATATGGAGGCTGATTTATGCCAAGCCCCCTACTTGTCTTTAGGAGATTTATACCTATTTCCTCTACCTCTTAGTATAGATAACTGTTTGCCATTGCCTTCTTCATAAAAGTCCTCACCTTTTACAACAGAATTAAGTCAGTTCTTAAGATCGGCTTTGGGTTTTCTAAGTTGCAGAAGGCTGGGTCTGTGTGATGGAGTGTTAAGTGGTCAGGCTAATTGACTTTCATCTTACAGTGCCCTGGGACAGTCAACATGGTGGGGTCTCCTCTCCCCCACATCCATCATCTTGCCAAGTCTCCTCCTTTGCTCTCCTTTGGGACTACAAGGAGGCTACATATTCTGGGACCACAGAAGAGGCAGAGGACAGCCAAAGCCCTAAGCTCTGGGAGTTGGGTGAGGTTAGCAAGAAGGGGGAAGAGAAATTTATTCTACTTCAGAACCTCACAAGGCATACGCCCACACAACAGCAAACCCCTTTTTGCCCCCGGTGGATAGGAAGTGCATTATTTAATTCTGTTGTTGATTAGAATAAATGTTTACCTTAATATGTTTTCAAGAAGAATAAAAAGCACTTAATGGAGGAATGGAGGTGATTGAGAACATCAAGGCAGACGAGGGTAAAGTAAAAGAGGGTAGAAAAAATAGCATGCAGATAGCAGTAATGAAGGTTCCTTCCACGGTGCAGTTTGAATAATTACACTGGGCTCGTTTTTTCCTCAGTATCTGGTTTAATCTAAACCTCCAAATTCGAGGAGGAAACCTGATCTGTTAATTTCAGATAACCTGAGCAATAATAATATCCAGAGAACTCTACTAGCCAACCCCATTATAGAACAAATTCTATTCTGACACTAAAACCCTTACATAAGTGATAAAGGGCACAGATGGCATCAGACATTTAAAAAAAAAAGTAATCACAGGTGTGTGCAAATTATAATTATGCCACAATTAGAAGTAATTCAGTCACATTTTTTAAAGACAAAAAACTATGAGAGTAAATAATTTGGCAGCAAATTTTTTAAAGTTTGAAAGTATTTCTCTTCAATAATACATACAAATGTTTCATTAAAGTCTTAGTTTTAATCGAGAGATAAGGAAAAGAAGCACAAGGGAGTCTTAAAAATTAAACCTAGGTCAAAATTTTTTAAATTGCTAAATATTTATAATTTCTTCGACTTAAAGGTAGATAAGAGAAAGTCGTAAGTTTGGAGAAATTAATGCCTCCAGATATCCAAATGAAGGACATTTTCAATTCTTAGTAAGACAAAGAATGAATATTTTTACTTATTTCACAAGCAACGAAATCCACTAAGCTTTTATCATATAAGTAAAAAAAAAATAGTCATCTCAGGATTATAATATTAAGTATGGTGAAAAATACGTATAGATTTTATCCTCCATTTTTAAAATATATGGAACATATATCATGCATCCGTACTTCTTGAAACAGGCACATTCTATCAGAGAACATTTGTACATTCAGTCCTATTGTAACCTTTCCAATGCAAATCACTTGGGTCTTTCTAGGAGAAAACTGGGAAGAAATACTTAGAGGTTTAGGAAAGGCCACTACTCAGGTCTCTGTAACAAAAAGCTGCTTTCTCATACCACAGCACGCATGAAACTTCTCGTTGTGTGCTTGCTCGGGAGGGGCGTGCATTATTTAACATTACAGCGGGTTAGGAACGGTGCTGCCGAAGCATCTGCCCGAAAATACTGAAAGGCACCAGAAAATAGGTTCACACTAAGCAGAACTGAATCCTAATACTTAAGAAATCATTTTAAGAATCTGGACAAACAATGCCTCTCCATATTCTAATCTAAAAAAAAAAAAAAATAAACAAAACCTCTAACAATTTATTCACCAGGAATAAAACGGCAGTAGTTCGATCTAAGCCAAAGAAACAAACTAATAATTTTTAAAATGCTTCATTCTGAATCTAGGTCTGCTCCTTAAAGCAATGACATTGAATCTATCTTAAGACAGAAATATCATTTTACCTTTTGGTTCAGAAATCCACTTATTAACATTCAGTATTTAGCTTAAAATAAATAGCCTTTCTACTTGCTTTCCTAGCCTCCCAAAATAAGGAATAATGACAGGGTGGGGCACACTAGTAGAGAAAGCTGTCAGAAAAATCGTATCCACTGTTTCAGGAAGCAAACCTAAGGTCCAACCCAAGGATTTTTTTTTCTTCTGTGTAAAGCTACCATGAACTCCACCCAGATTTGAGTCTACTTCAGAAGCAAGGGAAAATGTCAAAAAACAAAAACAAAAACAAATCATCTGCATATTTGCTGATCATCAATGGCATTCAGAATTCAGAGGGTCGAGTCATGCATTATGAATGAATGGGTTTCCAATGGTAACTGGGAACCGTGGTGCTCAACCCCAGGGTTCTCCGACGGAGGACCGGGTGGGGGAAGGGTCGAATTGCACATTCTCCTCCACCCTGGGGTATGGAGGAAGGAAACCTGCAACTTAAATATTTCATCCCCATCTTCCCACCCAGCGAAGAAATGCTGGGGGTGGGGGTGGGGATCTTCTATTTAAAATAAACCGAATACACATTAAAATGGAAGACAAGTAAAAACAAAAATCTAGTCAGATCACATTAGGAACTTGAGAAGAAAATCTTGCATGACTTTCTCCCTATTCTTAATTTGGTGCCTTTGTTTAAGCAAAGAGTGGGTCTCCCTCTATCTGATAGTTACAGAGCATGCAGCATCACCGAGAGAGAGGGGCGGAAAAAAAGAAAAAGAAATCAAAAAAAGAAAAGAAGAAGAAGAAAAAAAACAAACAAAAAAACCCCCCACCAGAATAGAGAGAGCAGGAGAAATCAGTTATCCACCTGGCATAATATTCAGCAATTGGAACATTTAGGACCTACCCATTTCTGCAGACAGACTAATCAACGAGGCAAAGAATTAAATCCTCCCAAGCCTGTCGCTGCAGCTCCGCGGCAATCCAAAAGAACAATGCACATTCTGCTAACCTCCCAAGTTTGGAAGCACCATGCAAAGAGACTGGTTAAAATTCCCTACCATGCAGTGCAGCCATCATCAGAAGCCCAGCATATCTTCTGCTCTATGTAGTGATGTGCCAGTTCATGCACAGAACAGAGGAGAAGAAAAATGGAGGAAAAGAGAAAAGGCTCAGGAAAGTCGGCGGGAATGTTTCTGGGTCATTAACAAGTGGGAGACCCCTTTCGGTATCCAAACCAATCAATCTTTATCTTACAGGACATCTTTTTCTCACTCAGCGTCTGTTGAAAAGACTGCAGCAAACCAAGCAAGGGATTGTGGGATAGGGATGCAGCAGCGAGCTGCAATGAGATTCGCGGGTGGCTTGCTCTCCGCTCTGAGTCAGCAGTCAGCTGTTTCCACGCTCTCCTGCTGGGCCGCCGAGGTCCATCACCGAGAATGTGGCTGCACGATTAACCCCCGGGAGAGGCACCGGCTCACGTCTGCTGGCGCCACGCAGCAAGGCCAGGCGCCGAGCTACAAATCAAAGAGGCTGTGCTGATAAGCAAAAGGGGCATGCGGCGAGAAGGGCTTCTAGAAGGAAAACGAAGTATATGATACCTCAGTTCAAATTCAGAGGTGTGATTTGGGTGAGTGTGTGCGAACACACGCTTACTTCCCTAAGTTAGGAAAAAGATACCTGTTTCCTTTAGGCCTTAAGTGGCTTGAAACACAAATGTGCATTTATAGAAATGCCCAACAGCCCAGTTAAGCATCTACTATCTTTCCCCCTCTTGGTATATACCCAGAAATGGGTCTATAAAATAGAGTTCCTCAAAGTCGAATAATGCAAATGACATTCCTCTGCTTTTTGTGGTTCTAATCATTTGACAAAAATCATGCAGTACTTTCATTTACTTCAGGGGGTGAACAGAACCCGTTGTTTTTCTGACGATGGGAAAGTTTTTCAGTTTAGGGTTGAGAAACTTGACAAACCTTGCATACACACATAACTTGATTTCCTAGCAGGTGACTGAACTTATTTTTAAAAGGTTTTAATAACATAAAAATGATAAAGTAGCCATATAAAAACAACTAGATCCTCATATTACAAATAATACTTTAGAATTTACAAAGCTTACATATCAGAATGGAACTTAACAATCGTTCCCTTTTCTACAGCAATGGAGGCAGGGAACCATATCCTATTCTATACGTTGGTTAGTTACTAGTTTAAAAGTGGACACTAAACATTTTATTTAATAATAAAATTGTTGGGGCACCTGGGTGGCTCAGTCGGTTAAGCATCTGCGTTGGGCTCAGGTCATGAACCCAGGTCCCGGATAGAGCCTCGTGTAGGGCTCCCTGCTCAGCAGGGAGTCTGCTTCTCCCTCTCCCTCTGCCCCTCCCCCTGTTTGTGCTCTCTCAAATAAATAAAATCTTTAAAAAATAATAATAATAAAATTGTTAATTCTCATATTTGATTACATTAATATTCATCACATTCTTTCCATGCAGTCAGGCATTGCATTGAGCCCTATGATGGGGCACTCAGCTCTGCAGAGTAGTTATGATTACCTTTGGGGGAGTGGGTCATAAAGAATCCAGTGAAATCAACAGACCCAGGACACGCCAATTTTGCTATTTCAGGTGGTACCCAGTTCTCAAAAGCCCAGGTTAACATCCTGTTTTAGAAGTTTTGTTTTGTGGGGCACCTGGGTGGCTCAGTCAGTTAAGAGTCTGACTCTTGATTTTGGTTCAGGTCATGATCTCAGAGCTGTGGGTTGGAGCCCGATATCAGGCTCCCTGCTCAGTGGGGAGTCTGCTTGAGATTCTTTCCCTCTGCCCCTCCCCCCACTCGTGTGTGCGCGCACGCGCATTCTCTCTTTCTCGCAAATAAATAAATCTTAAAGAAAAGTTTTGTTTTGTTTTTTAAAAATGTCACTGAGATATAATTCACATGCCATACAATTCACCCATTTAAGCTGTATAAATCAATGGCTTTTAGTATATTCACAGATGCAGGCAACCATCACCACAGCCAGTTTTAGAACATTTTCAACACCTCAAAAAGGAACTCTGTGCCCTTTAGCTATCACCCCTACCTTCCCACCCCCACAGTCTTAAGCAACCACTAATCTACTCTGTCTCTGTAGTCCCCTCTATAGATTCTGGACATGAATGGAATCATATAATACGTGGTCTTAGGTGTCTGGCCTTTTTCACTTAGCATAATGTTTTCAATGTTCATCCGTATGGTAGCATGTATCAGTATTTCGTTCCTTTTTATGGTTGAAAAATATTCCATTGTATGGATATAGCATGTTTTGTTTATCCATCTATCAGCTGATGGTCACTTGGGTTGTTTCCACTTTTTGGCTATTATGAATAATGCTGCTATAAACATTCCCATACAGGTGTTGGGTGGACATATGTACTGTTGTAAAAGTTTACAATTTAATTAGCACTGACTCCTCAGACTACAAGCAGGCTACCCCCACTCCATTTTACCATGTCCTCTTCCTAAGACAGTCCATCACAAAGGAGCTTGACCTGTATGATGGGGGTCCCTCTTCATCCCACTTGTGCTGTTGCTGGTCCTTTCTGAAGCCAAATTCACTGAATGCTGACCTCTCCCCCCAGAACATCATCCTGGCCTCTCTCCTTCTCTTCCTCCACTTAACCCACACTCTGGGGCACACAACTGGAGCGAGTCTCTGTTCTCAGAAGATGGTGGGAAAGTGGGAGAAATCCTTGGTCTTGTTGCTGGGCTTGTATTCACAGAAGGTTCACGTACTCCTTCGATCATTCATTCCAATGAATACTTATTGAATGTCCAGTGAGTGCCAGGCACTGAGCAGGCATTGAGGATCTCAGCCCTCAGGAAGGTTGAAATCTCGTGCGGAAGACTGGTTAGTAAGTAGGCAATTGCTACATGGAGTGGTAAGTGCTTTGACGGGAAGAAGAAGTGGAGGTTCTGGGAGCCCAGAGCAGGGACACGCTCAGCAGGGAGGTGTGGGGTACATTTCAGGCATAGAGCACAGCACCGGCAAATGCTTGGAGGCAAGAGATGGCTCACAGGAATTGAGAGCAGTAGTTCAGTGTGGCTAGAGCCTTCGGTGAAGGTAGAATAAATGGGGGTCATATGTGTTTCTGATCTTTCACCTGGAATTGGGAGTATCTCTTTCTTGGAAAAAGTATTATATAGGACAGTGGGTTCCAAATCTCTTCATCACTATGGCTTCACTGCTGTATGGGTAAATGGGTTTGGAGGGCTCAGTCTGCAACCTAACAAACATAACATTGTTTATTATAGGAAAACGCAGCCTCATTTTTGGTGCCCGTCTTGGCAGAGGAATACAACTATTTATAACCTGGGCCTTGGGTTACCCCGGGATGCGCTAGCAGGCCACAGCGTTTTCTCCTTGGCACGCCCTGGCAAAGGTGGATGCTGGTGGTGGCGGCTGTTGGGATCCCACGGCTCAGGTTCTTTCTGAGTTGGAGCTTGCTTAATTGAGGCCTCACACAGCTAGACTGTAAGGCTGCAAGAGCAGAGACGTGCCCCAGATCCTTGGGATGGAGGCTGCCGCACACTTCACTGACTTCTTGGAGCTGTCTTGCCCCTCCCCACTGTTTCCTCCAGTTGAACAGACATTAGCGAGTTAACTGTCATCAGTCACTTTGACTGTGATGTACACTCAGGAAGTATACAGAGAATGAATATGAAAAGAACAGAACATGTGTTAACTAAATTGGGATTGACAAGATCCTGGGAGACAGAGATCCGAAATGTACTGACCATGTCTTATGGGCCAGGCTCAACCCAAAGCCCTTTATATACAGGCTATCCACCCCTGATCAAGGAAATTTTTTCTAGAAAGTAAACTCCTCAGGATGGCATACAAGGTAATTTATGATCTGGCCTCTGCCTTCTTCATTTTTCTCCACCTCTGTCCTCCCCAGTCATACTCCAGTTCCAAGACATGCCACCATGCATTTTTTAGCAGTGGCTCTCAACCAGGAAATGATACGTCCCCTGTGCCCTCCATGAAGTGATGGGGTATGCATTTGGAAATGTGAAGGGGCATTTTTGGCTGTCATATTGATTGTGTGCTTGAGGAATGGGCCGGTACTCCCAACATTTAGTAACTGGGGGGCAGGGATGCCAAACATCTTCCAGTACATGGGAGAGTCTCATACAAGTACATTTGCGTCCTCAAATTACCGATAGCTATCCCTTTAAGAAACACTAAACTCTAGGCTCACACTCCATTTGTTCTGCTGGGAATGTTCTTATCCTTTCCTGACTCCTTCCCCTGTTTAACGCCATTGAATTCTTCAGAACTCAGCAAAGACACCATTCACTTTAAGAAAAATTCCCTGACTCCTTCTCCAATTCCAAACACTCCTGCCTCCAGTCTAGATTGGGTGTCAGTCCTATGTGCTCCATAGCATTCTTTGCAGAAAATTATTGATGGCTTCATATTTTACCTCTAACTCCCCAGCCCCCAGTACAGTGCACATCACATAGTAGGTGCCCAATAAGTAGATATAGAATGACAAAAGTCCTTCTAGAAACAAACGAGTAACATAATATAATATAAAGGTAAATGTTCATCTCAGAATTGGAAAATAGTTGGAGCATTAGTGAGAGGCAATTCTTCATATTTGATTGGTGGTTTATAATTTATTTTTATTTTTTTTAAAGATTTATTTATTTTAGAGAGAGACAGAGAGTGTGAGCAGGGGACGGGGCAGAGGGAGAGGAAGAGGGAGAGAGAATCCACAAGCAGACTCCCTGCTAGGCACAGAGCCTGACGCGGGGCCTGATCCCAGGACCCCGAGATCATGACCTGAGCTGAAATTAAGAGTTGGATGCTCAACTGACTGAGCCACCCAGGCATCCCTGATTGGTGGTTTATAATTTAGAAAGCACCTTCATAATACATTTTCTCTTTGATCTGCTATTCTAGAAACAGAGGAGGCATTATTATTATTATAGTGGAAACAGATTCAGAAAGGTTACATGGGGCACCTGGTTGGCTCCGTTGGTTAAACAACCTACTCTCAATTTTGGGTCAGGTCATGATCTCAGGGTTGTGAGATGGGGCTCCATGCTGGGTGTGGAGCCTGCTTAAGATTCTCTCTCTCCCAGGGCACCTGGGTGGCTCAGTCGGTTAAGCGTCTGCCTTCGGCTCAGGTCATGATCCTGGGGTCCTGGGATCGAGCCCCGCATCAGGCTCCCTGCTCGGCCGAGAGCCTGCTTCTCCCTCTCCCTTTGCCCTTCCCCCTGCTTGTGATCTCTCTCTCTCTGTGTCAAATAAATAAATAAAACCTTTAAAAAAAAAATATTCTCTCTCTCCCTCTACCCCTTCCACACCACACAGCGCCCCCCCCCCAAAAAAAGAAAGAAAAAATAAATGAAAAGAAAGAAAGGTTACATGACCAGGCCAAGGTGGAGTAGCAATTGTGTAGTAAATGTGAACTGGAGTTTGGCAGAGTCAAGCTCCCTCCAAAGACTCTAGGGGAAGATCCTTCCTTGTCTCTTCCAGCTTCTGGTAGTCCCAGGCATTCCTTGGCTTGTAGGGGCACCACTCCAGTCTCTACCGCCGTTGTTACATGTCTGCCTTCTCCCTGTGTGTCTCTGTGTCTTCGCATGGTGCTTCCCTCCCAGTGTCTCTCTTTTTTCTTCTTAAAGGACCATGTCTTATTGGATTAGGACCCACTCACATGAAGTACGACTTCATTGTAACTTGATTGCCTCTGCAAAGACCCTATTTCCCAGTAAGGTCACATTCACAGGTACAGTGTTTGGGACTTCAGCCTACCTTTCTGAGGGACATAATTCAACCCACAATACCTACCATGGGTGAAAGGTTAACATGAGGCCTGGGCTGATGCAGGCCTGCCTGAGAATAACCTGGTTTTCCCACAGCAGTGTTCCCTTGAGAATAGTAAAGATAAATGGGGAATGTTATGTGTACTTCATTTGTGGGGTGCACCAGTAGGACTGTGAGGTGGCTACATAACTCGGATGACATAAAAGATTGGTGGGGGGGGGGCGCCTGGGTGGCTCAGTCGTTAAGCGTCTGCCTTCGGCTCAGGTCATGATCCCAGGGTCCTCAGATCGAGCCCCTCATCGGGCTCCCTGCTTGGCGGGAAGCCTGCTTCTCCCTCTCCCACTCCCCCTGCTTGTGTTCCCTCTCTCGCTGTCTCTCTCTCTGTCAAATAAATAAATAAAATCTTTAAAAAAAAAAAAAAAGATTGGTGGGGGAAAGGGAGTATGACCCCCACATACCTTGGCTCTCATCCCTGGTACATACCCTAAGTGGATAAGGGGGCAAAGAAAGCTGCTGGGTCTCCAATAGGATAAAGGTGCCATATCTCCTGGTCTGTATTTTATGCCAATGTTTCCTAACCATAAAATTAGATTAAAACTGTGCCTTGTGAGTCTGATTCACAGCTGGATCTCACAACCACAGCTGTGCTGCTGGTCTACCCAGTCTGAGTTCCTTCCCATTGATCTTCCCAAGCCCCTTCTCAGCCTGAAGATGTCCTTTACAGAGGAGCCTGAAGCAAAACACAAGGCTCTGCCATCCATCGATATATCAAACTTCCCAGCGCCACCCTCCGCCTTCTTGTTCTTTGTCTTGCTCTGACAAAGCAAAAATAAAAAGCAAAAGCAAGCAAACAAAACACTCTTGTTCTGCCATTGTCTGGCCTGTGTAATTCAAAGTTGACTCTATCTGTCCTGAGTTTGCCTGGAAGATAACCTCCTAGTCTTCACTGGACTCCTAATTACATTAATGTCCACACTGATGAGCACATCAGTATCAAGTGGTGTTTTTCCCTTCAGCGGAGTTTCGTGATCACGCTTTTCATTCTGACAATTAAATTCAAGGCGGTGCCAAGTTCCTACGTGCTTGGGTGGTTTACCATGTTTAATTAATCAGTGTAGGGGCTCGGACTAGCAGGTTGGGATTGAGCTAGAGTCGGGGATTCTAGACCGCAGATGTCCCCCGCTGGCTGAGCCGGGCGGGACCGAACCCTGAGGACCCGGCGTGGGGAGCCCGCCGGTGGCCGACGTGGGCGCGCCGCTACTCATGCCTTGCTAGGTACTGCCTCCCCTGTCCCCACATTGCTTCCTCTCTGCCCCCATAAAATGGATTATTTGCAAGCCAGCAGATAGTGCAGAGAAATGTTCATATCTTTCGACCAGATAATGTCACGGCCAGGACTCTAGTCTAAGGTAATAGCCACAGGCAAGGGCCACTCTCAGCCGGCCCGGGCTTCCCAGGCCCCGCGGAGCCCCGAGAGCATTCACCGCCGGGCTAGGCGCCGCCGGCGGTGGTTTCCACGGCAACAGGCTCCTCCCCCAGGGCGCCGAGCCCCGCCCCCGCCGAAGAACAGCAGGCGGCCTTCCCCACCCAGGTGTCCGCAGCTCTGCTTGTATTATGAAGCTCTCTTTTTTTCCCTTCTCTGTAGGTTTCCTTTTCTAACCTTATTTCTCACCGGGGAACAGGACCACTCTGTAAAGTAACTGATTCAAGTGCTGGCGATGGGAAAGCCGGGGGGAGAGAAGGGAGTCAAGCCTGCGGGGACAGCAATAAAAGCTGTGAGCTGTGGGGACCGCCCCTTGCAGTGTGGGTGCCCCAACAGTGGCCCTTTCCCATTTCCTGGGACTGCGGCCCTCCTGCCTTCCCGCCCTACTGCGCTAACGTGACCTTGGTGCTACGGAGTTCAGGTGGGACTTTCTCCCCTCAACGTGCCCGCATTTACGACGAGTTCTAGAGCTCAGTGCTTTAACCGGGATCCTAAAGTAGGAGTCTGGGCACCTTGGGGGGGAACAAAGGTAATATGAGGATAGAGGAACTTGACATCACAGGCCGAAGGCTGCCTCCCCCATACATGGAATCAGGGAGAGTATTTTCCTAAGCAGCGTATGTGGCTCCATGCCACGCTGGTCACATACCCCAACATTAGAATCAAACTACCATGTTACCGTAATTGAGGCACAGACTCTGGAGACACATCTGTACTTGCTCTATCTGCAGGTTGCTCCTTGCCTCTGTAAGCTCATTTGTGAAATATTATCTCATGAGGCTGTCCTGATGGTTAAACGGTATAGTATCCAAGGGTCTTTCCACTGTGCTCAACACACAGCAGTCTCAAGTGCTATAATCCGAAGCTGTGTGGTGCAGTGTAGACAATGGGCCCTAGTGACAGGGTGGCTTTGAATCCTGGCTCTGCCACTTATGACTCTGAGTAAGTAAATTAACCTCATTGGGCCTCAACTTCCTCATCCATGTAATGGGAACAATAACCCACTTCACAGTGTAATTGTGATCATTAAATGGTTTAGTCTATGGAGAGAACCTACCATAGTGCCTGGTATATAGTAAGCAGTCAATACATGCATTACTATCGTAGCAGCACTGGGAGTATTGCCACTATGAGATTTCTGAATTCTTTTAGAAATGCCTAATGATTGGGACGCCTGGGTGGCTCAGTTGGTTAAGCGACTGCCTTCGGCTCAGGTCATGATCCTGGAGTCCCGGGATCGAGTCCCGCGTCGGGCTCCCTGCTTGGCGGGGAGTCTGCTTCTCCCTCTGATCCTCCCCCTCTCATGCTCTCTGTCTCCCATTCTCTCTCTCAGATAAATAAATAAAAATCTTTAAAAAAAAAAAAAAGAAATGCCTAATGATTTACTTTTGTATTCCCAGAACCTGGCTCATGTAGGGGTTCAGTAAGCATTTATTTTGGGGGGATGAATGAATGGACTAGTTAATGCACTACTCCCCATTACTTCTTTTCTTCTGCCAAATAAAAGAAATCAATCAATGAGAGTGGGCAGAGTCATGTAAAATCAGAAAAGATACATCTAAACTCGGTTATCACCCCCAGCTGGACACAGCCTCCCTTGGCCTTCTCACCCACTTCGTGCTGGCTTGACACAGTTGAGTAAGAGGCTGGAGCGCTACTTTGTTGCTCTTGGTGAGTCCTCACCCTAACTCCGAATCCCAGGCCAGCTCCAGGACCTGCCCCCTGTTCTTAAGAGATACAAGGCCTGCTACTTTGTGCTGTTCATCTGCCAGTGGAAGTGAGTCCTCCCTCACTGGCCAGCTTCTTGCCTTTAGAGTCGGCAGCCTCCTTGGAAAGATAAGACAAGAAATGATTCCTTATGGTACCTTTCCAGAGCCAAAGCTTTCCCCTCTGATGACAGTCATCATCTCTGGACATGAGAATGGGAGGCCTTGCTTTCACGTCCTCCACTGATGGACATGTTCTAATGCAAATACCGACTTGCCTAGCTCTCTACCCCGTGGCTTGGCAATGTGTCTGCACTAGATGCCGGGAAGCTACAGTACCACCAGAGGCAAGGGGAGCAGGAGCAGGTAGGCCATGGCAGAGGGGGCACGCACAGGGGTCAAGCTGGGCCTACCAGGCCCACGGTGTCCTACTGACACCTTGAGTCCTGCTTTGTGGTGAGCCACCTTCGTGCCAAATTAGCCATCCATGGCCAGGGGGACCAATGATGGGGGCACCCCGACTCTTCCTTGATAATGTTTTTCCCCTTCCTGTCTCTCTTCTTCTCTATTTCTCCTGCCCTCGCTCTACTCCCTGCCCACTTACTCTGTTCAGCGAACTTTTAATTTAGCTTCCACTATGAGGTGGGCACTGCAATGGCATTAGGTCACTATCTTCAAGGAACTTATGCGCACTCATGAGAGAGACATAAACATAAACCTCAAATAATAAATTAACAAAAAAAAAATTTGATCTCAAATAAACAGTTTTTATCTGTGGCCTCCACCTCAAACCTGCCAAGGATGCTCATGGGTGTTGCTCCCAACTGGTATGTGTTCTGTTGCACTCTGAAATCAGACAAATGTGGGTAAAAAAATCCCAGCTCTGACACTGACCAGCAGTGTGATTTGGGGAAAATTACACAACCTTTTGACTCTCCTTTTCCTCATCTGTAAAATGGCAGTAAGAGGGTCATTATGAGGATTAAATAAAACAACGCCTGGAAGCTGCTTAGCACAGTGCCTAGCTCGAAAGGGTCAACTATTTTTGTTCTAATTACTCAAGCCCAGTGGTCAGCAAACTTTCTCTGTAAATGGCCCAATTTCCATTTTAGATTTTGTGGGCCAAACAGCATCCGTGACCACTCAACAATATTGTTGTGTGAAGGCAACCACAGACAATGTATAAAGGAATGTAGCTGTGTTCCAATAAAACTGCATTTATAAAAACATATAAATTTTATATAAATTTCACGTCATAGAATATTATTTCCCTTTTGATTTCCCCCCTCAAGCATTTAAAAATGTAGAAATTGGGGCGCCTGGGTGGCTCAGCTCTGCGGAGGGCCTGCTTCTCCCTCTCCCACTCCCCCTGCTTGTGTTCCCTCTCTCGCTGTGTCTCTCTCTGTCAAATAAATAAATAAAATCTTAAAAAAAAAAAAAAACAGTCAATGGGGCAGATTTGAGACGCAGGCCAGTTTGTCCACCCTGATCAAACCTAATGAAGTGGCTGGCACTGCCTTTTATGGATTTTGCTTCAAAGGGAATGGGTCCATAATACCCTAATGCAGAGTTTGAATATTAAGACACAGCCCACCGAACTTTAACAAGTTCATTATCTCATAAAAGAAATCTCATAAAAGAAAAAGAATAACTATAATTTATTTGTGCATAAACAAAGACAATTAAGTAACCAATACCTATAATATCTATGATTTATTTGTGCACAAGAAATGGAAAAGATAATCATTTCCTTTGGTGCACGATCCCCCTATGTTCTGTGGATGGAGGTGAGCTGTTCCCCACAGGTGTTAAGAACCGTGTACCTCACTTCTCAGTGCTGTGCACCGAGAAATCCAGGTGTAAGAAACATCATGGAAGGTCACAACAACCCTAAGTTTTACACACGGAGTAGGAGAGAAGACACAAGGTATAGTAAGCAAAGGCTGGGGAAATTTTAGGAGGGCAGGAAGAAACTGCCAGAAAAGAGGCCAAGTCCCACCGCTGTGGAAATCAGATTGCAAGTGACTGAGTTGCAAGACAGTCAACTCCATGGCAAATAATACCAATACCATGTAATTCCTAATTCCTTCTTTCCTTGTCTCTTCTCCTACCTTCTAACTATCTGTGAATGGAAATAGGACATTTTGCTTTACTTCCCATGGCAAGTCAGGAAGATTTTTTTTTTTTTTAAAGATTTTATTTATTTATTTGAGAGAGAGAGAGAGAAACAGCATGAGAGGGGAGAGGGTCAGAGGGAGAAGCAGGCTCCCCGCCAAGCCGGGAGCCCGATGTGGGACTCGATCCCAGGACTCCGGGATCATGACCTGAGCCAAAGGCAGTCGCTTAACCAACTGAGCCACCCAGGCGCCCAGTCAGGAAGATTTTTACTCTCTAGTTCATATCAAATTCTTCACGGGCCAGAAATCCTTTCTCTAATGCTATCAAAAGGCCGTATTCCAGACACATTGCAATTAATACTTAAACTTATTTCCCTTGACTCAAGGGAAATGCAAAGGCTGTCTTATAAAGCTATTCCAAGAATCAAATCTACTCTTGTATATCTTTAAAAAAACTATGTGTTATCTATGTTTTGCTATCATTACCAGATAACGAATCTGCTAATCCAACCTGATTGAAGTGTTGAGCAGTCCACAAGGTCAGGTGTCCTAATAATGCCCTCTAACTCAGTGGGAATTCTCCTCTGGAAAGAACATAGCCCAAGCACAGATGTATATATAGCTCGAGTCAGAGATCATCAGCTGGCTCCCTACAGAACTGCCTCTTTGCTTTAACTGCTATCTGATGTAGAAAGAAAGCAGGACTTTTGGAGAAAGGAAAAAGTGAGTAGCTGGGATCTGGCAAGGGACCTTGGCCAGGATATACCCAATGGCACCCAATGTTCCTTCCCTACCCATCAAGAAGCACAAGCCTAAGTTCAAAGAACCTGGTACTGTCTTTCATCTTGACCCAAGCACGTGGTGTAGGCGTACTCTCCAGAGGGATATGAGCCACCTTGCTGTCACACGGATCTTCAGTCTCAGACCAACAACCGGAATCAAGAGCACAAACTCCATCACTTTCTAATCCCATGGGATACTCAGTTCACTACCCCAGCCCCTTTGACGCGCTCCAGATCCACTTCCCTTCTTGCTCAGGCAGAGCCTCTCCAGCAGTGACTGGAAGCAGGAAGGCACAAGACTCTCATCCTTTCATACAATCTGAGGTATTTAAAGTTGCAAAGAACCATGGAGATGATACAGTCTCATGGTTTTAAAGCCACAAAATACTTTCTCCGAAGAATCAGGCCTGGTCCTAGGGGCCCTGCCAACATGCTCACCTCTCACTTAGCTGTCTTCCCCTTCTCCAGCCCCCACCATGTATCTCTTCAGAACACCTGGACCTCTGTGGCCATATCCTCTCTATGAGTGCGTGCCCCTCCTCACAGGCGGGCCTGGGGAGCTGGCGGTCTTTGCAGGCTGTGTGGGGTTCGTTATGACTACATTGGTTCTGGAGGACGGTTCAGCAGAAACGACTGGAAATACAAGCACATGTCTTGCTAGATGAAAAGAGAAAACTATATTGAGGAATAACAAAGAACCGTCACAGCACAGCTGGTCTCTTTAAAGAGTTAATGGTTTTGAGTGTATAAATACGCAAGCACCACAGTCAAATGGCAGGGGCTCCCAAGATAGCAGAGAGACAGGAACCCGCCACAAAGCCTGAGAGGACCAAAAGGTTAAGACTCTGGCCCTCCACACGGCAAAGGGCAGGGAAAAAGTAAACCACGACATCCTGTTAGAGGGGGATTCACAGAGAAGGCAGACTCCAGGGAATAGAAAGAAAGAAAAAAAGAAAAAAAAAAAAGATACAAGACATAATAGACCAAGGCTGTTTACCAACTTTGCCTAGTCGAGAAGCTGCAGACCTTCAGAGTGACCTTGACAATAAAAATCTGACCCCAAAATAAACACAGAAGACTGGAAGTCAGTAAGCAGTTGTACGGACTGCGTGTGAAGCCCTTCAGTCTAATCAAATTTGAGAGTAGGGTGAAGTGATAAAAGCACAAGGAGTTACTCAAAAGACCCGCCTTGTTGGCATCAGATGGCCAGCACCTTCGGGCCCTTCTCTTCCCTGTTGCCCGATGGGACTCGGTAGAATTTCCATTCTATTTTTAAAAAGCTATTAACACATGTTTGTTTGTCCCCAGAAATGGAAATGGTAGAACCCAGCCTTAATTTAGACTTGCCCATAAAGCTTATTCATTATAAAACCAGGTTTTATTTCTGGTTTTCTATTTGTTCTAATAGGGCTTTCCTAGCAGCATTCTGGGACCTTCATCCAGACTTCCTGTGGCCTCTGGATCCTGCTTTCTCCCCCCGTCATTCTCCCTCCACTGTTTCTGGCTTTTTAAGAATCAGTCGACCTGTTACCTTAAGTGCAAATTCTGAGATCTTACGCCCAAAAAGAGAGGCTGCCTCTTGTTGGTAAATGGCAAAATCACTGAGTCTTCATGAGAAAGGCACCTGCTTTCCGGGTACTTTGGCCTCCCACTCCACCGCAGCCTGGAGGTCCTGCTACAAGCCTGCCCCTGTGCCCTTAGCTCTCTGCCCAAAGGCTGCCTCCTCTCTGAGGCCTTCCCTGTCCCTCCTATCCCAAGTGCCCGCCTTCGTTACTTAGATCTCCACCGTATTTGGATCCTTCCTGACAATTTTCACAATTTGTAATGACGTATCAATTTGCTTGCTTGGTTAGAGCTGCTTCCCCACCAACCTATAAACTCCACAGGGACAGGGTCACAGCCCAGTGATAACGCAGCTCCACGCAGTCTTGGCACATGGTTTCCGAGGGTGTGTGCTCAAGAATGATTGAGTGTCAAGCCTGCCCGGACATGAGCCCGGGCTGTGCGACCCACACTCCTCTGGAGAACACAGTCTCGCTGGCCAGGTCCTCATGAGACACACCTTCCACACTACTTGTTACGACTGAACCTCAGCAAAAGGTACCTGTGAGCTATATGTGTAGAGGGACTCCGTTAGGAAAATGGTGTGTGAGAGGATTTCAATCTAAAATGGAACCGGAGGATATGAGATGGAGAATCTCACACATGTGCCCTCAGAAGAGCAGAACTTAAGAACTGAGCGACTGATTTTTGGTTAACGCCTGCCTTACAGAAGACCAAGTCCTATCTCCTGACCAATGCACATCTGCCAAGAGTCTCTCCCCATCCTCAAGCCAATGAACTTACTGCTTGGACTCTGGCTGGACTTCTCCCCCTTTGCACTCCTTGCCCAGAAATACAGCCCACCCCAAACCCTCAACAGACTGGCCTGGAGCTTGCTACAGCCTGTGTTTCCCTAACTGCAATTCCTCTGCTGTTCCCAAATTAACTCAATTTCTGGTCATTTGAGCTTGCCTGTTTACCTCTTTAGGTTGCCAGGTAAGCAAGATTATCAGGACAGCATAACCTGCCTAAGTGTTAGATGGACTCTACAGGAAAAGATTTTCAACACTACTTACTGAAAATGTTTTTATCCAGTCACTAAGATATGCTTCATAACACATTCACATCGTTACTGGGTTAGCGTAAACACTGGGAGTAAGAAAAATAAAGAGCTGTTTAGATATTCTGTAATTCACTCTTACTTTTTCATGATTTCTGAATCAGTGAGCTCTTAACAATATGCAGAGTCCTAGCAGCCTGGGTGGGAGCCTCCCACAGATGATAGAAGCCACACAAGATAGGACACTATTTCTAGACTAAGTCCTTACACGGTGGGTAAAGGTAATCTAATTATTAAAAGTTACTTGATATTCTTTTTTTTTTTTAAGTAAGAGAAACATACTTACTGCTTATACAAGTATGTAGTTTTGAAGGAGTAGTTCAAATTACAATGTAAAACCTCTTCCTTCAAATGGGAAGTCTAAAAACATACTGGAAAGAAAACACTATCAAATAAGATGTGGGATCTCATTTTTATTGCTTGGCCTGAAGTATTTGCAGTAGTATTAAAGGAAAACATTTTCCAAAATAGTCTAGCGATCCTAATGTATAGTTTGGCAGTAATAATCTTTTGCACATAAGCCAAATAAGGAATTAGGGGCATGATACTTGGCTTTTAATGATTCTACCTACCACTGTGGAAAGTTCAGATGCTACCGTGCGTAGACATTTTATGCTGCTCTAAAATTTTGCTTCTAATTAAGTCCAAGATGTACAAGGGAGATATCCCCTGATAAAAAGTCATGTTTTTTGAAAAGAGGAAGGTGAAGAGAAAAGAGGCAGGTAAAGGGAAAAGAAGAGAAAAGATGAGGTGCAGCCTACTTCTTTATGACATTCCTTCCTTCCACTTTCATGCAATAATAATGTGAATGCTCACTTGGCCCAAAGTGGTTTTGCACTCAAGGGAATTCAAAGGAGTTTTATGGCGATTGCATTCTTTGATAATCACAAATAAGGAGATAACTTTTTTCCCTTCATCAGAAAGGAACAGAAAGAGAATAACAGAAAAGCAAAAGAAAAAGAGAGCTATCTTTATGATAAAATCACCAACACAATTCTATCAAAGCCAGTTATTTTCTAACTAGAGACTGAGCACTAATCCTATCATGAGGGCCCCACCCTTTATGGCTTCATCAAACCCTACTTATCTCCCCAAAACCTCATCTCTGAATATCATCACACTGGGCTTAGGGTTTCAACATATGACTTCAGGAGGGGGATCAAACATTCGGTCCATTACAAGGAGCCTTTAGGGTTTTGTACAAGAGGCCCTCTTCTGCCTCTGTGAGCCCATCTTCTGGGCCTCCATGCCATGACTAGAGCATACAAACCCCTTTCGATCCCTGGATACACTGAGACTCCATCACCAACCGTGGGATACTTAAGCCCAGCAGCTCCAACACATAGAGCTGGAGCTGGGATTGCTAACACTTGTTGGCTCCAGGTTTGTCCTTCAACAAGTCTTCCTTAAAGAATTTAAAATGCACTCATTCTAGGCCTCCAGAGAGTCCTGAGTCACTCTCCTTCCTCTGTTTTTTAAACCTTTGTGCCTTTATACATGTTTTCCCTCTGCCTGGAATCCAGACCTTTCTACTTTTGCTAGAGATTCAATTGATGCATCACTTCTATTTTAAAACTCTCCTGATAGTCCTTTTACTCAGGCAAGGTATTCATCCCTCCTTTGAGTTATCATCAATGCTTATATATGCTTCTATTGTTGAACTTGTCACTCTCTGCAGTAATTACTGGTTTAAATGTCTGCCTCTCGTACGAGAGAATGAGCTCTTGGCCTACACCTTACCTGACTTTTTATCTCTGGATATAGCAGGGTCTACATATAAGTAAGTGCTCCATAAATATCAGCCATTTATTCTATGAATATTACTTTTTCCCTATACACAGTTTGGTTCAAGGTATATGAAGAGGAAGGGAACTCACATTTATTTAGTACGTACTACATACCAGATTCTGTATTAAATACCCCATTTTGTTCTCAAGACAATTTTGCAGGATAGGAGTTATTGCTTTGAATAAAACAGAGATTGAAGAACAACCTTATTAGAAACAAGAGAGGAGTATTTATCCAAAATCTGTTTTGGGTTAATAGGTTTCTGGAGCTTAGTTGTCTTAACTCTAAAACAGCACAGTGGGGACGCCTGGGTGGCTCAGTCAGTTAAGCATCTGCCTTCAGCTCAGGTCATGATCTCAGGGTCCTGGGATTGAGCCCTGCTCTGCAGGGAGCCTGCTTCTCCCTGCTTACGTTCTCTCTCACTATCTCTCTCTCTCTCTCTCTCTCAAATAAATAATTAAATCTTAAAAAAAATAGAACAGTACAGGTGCTTTAGCAAGTAACATGTTCTATGTGTAATTGAAACTCAATGTCTTAGCATAGCTTATACCTACCAAAATGTGTAAATGACCAAGAACGACCCAACTTGGCATTAATAGTAAGCCTGCCATGATGTTGGCGGAGTGGTCCGCTGAGATCTAGTTTACCCTGTATTCAGTGGATCGTGCTGTTGCAACCAGTCATTTGCAGCTGTGACCACAGCATTACCACTCATACTGTTCCTTAGAGTAAATGTTCTACAATTATTACACTGGCATGATTTTTAAAAATGGGGTGAAAAATCCTTTAAAAATAATTACACTGGATGCTTCTGGTGTTTATTTTTTTTTTTAAGATTTATTTATTTATTTGAGAGAGAGAGAGAGTAGGGGGAGGGGCAGAGAGAAAGGGAGACAAAGAGACTCCCTGCTGAGTGGGGGGCCCAATGTGGGGTTCGATCCCATGACCTGAGCCAAAACCGAGTTGGATGCTTAACTGACTGAGCCACCCAGGCACCCCTGGATGCTTCTGGTGTTTAGATGCCCAAATAAATGATCTTTTATTATTCTGATTTTGTGGTCTCTCAGGATCAAGAGC
This sequence comes from Leptonychotes weddellii, assembly GCF_054177405.1. NCBI lineage: Eukaryota > Metazoa > Chordata > Mammalia > Carnivora > Phocidae > Leptonychotes > Leptonychotes weddellii. Next base: position 62,914,633 of record NC_138370.1, read on the forward strand.
AAAAAGACATAGAAATTACTTTTTGGTTATCACCAATATATTCCACATATCATTCCTGCCTCCAGTAAGGGCAGATGTGATATTTCACAACGGCCAAATTCATTACCTTTATCTCCATGAAATCTGCTTGGGTACAAATTGTGAAATGTGTTATGCCACGCCTCATGCCTTATTAATTTTGAAAGTTAGTCCCCATCAAAGCTTGTAAACAACTGGAAATTGGCACACTTTCCTTAAAAAGTATGTGTTAATTTGGTTTGTTGATTTGTTTCCAAGAGCTGCTTGGAGAGTAGACTCAGATGCAGGAAAGCTATGACTGCCACCACCCAAAGGCTCACCTTTACTCAGGGTTACATGGGGAGAGGAGTGAAAGGACAAAGACATGAGAAGGACCCTGCCTGGGTCCTTTTGCTTGCAGGAAGGAGGATCAATTTCATGTGGACAAAAGAAACTGAGCTTTGGTCCACCTGGACACGGGACCAGCTCTCGAGGTCATTCCCACTGCCACTTGCCAGCATGGCACATCAGCTGCCACACACCACAAGCTTTACATAGCTGGGGAAGTTGTAGGTCACAAGGGGACAGAGTTGGAGAGCAGATTATCAATGGACCTTCTATTCTTTGAAGAAGAGATAAAATTAGGCTTCAATATTTGTGAGACCGTACATAGACTGTCCCCATCCTCCAGGTTTTTTGCTTGATAATGTAGGAAATATGTATACATACACACACACCCTCCACCCAGTGATGTGTTTGTGTATTTACATCTCCACACTTCGTATACTTTGACTCTTAACTATTTTGTTTTAGTAGTATGCACACTAAGTAAGAACCATAAACACCAAACTGGAAGGTATATTAGTTCTAAAAGAAAACAAACTCTACTGGGGGGCCTGGGTGGCTCAGTTGGTTGAGCATCTACCTTCGGCTCAGGTCATTATCGCAGGGTCCTGGGATGGAGCCCCGAGTCAGGCTCTGCACTCAGCAGGAAGTCTGCTTCTCCCTCTCCCTCTGCCACTGCACCCCCGCCCCCATGCTCTCTCTTGTGCTCTCTCTCAAATAAATGAATAAAATCTTTAAAAAAAAAAGAAAACAAACTACTAATTAATCTTCAATCTGTTAAACATGCCTATTGAATAACTACTACAATGCAGTTATAACATAATGTCAATGTATAGTTAAGAAATATATTTAAGAGTCAAAAAGCAAGAGTTAAACCTTAATTTCTCCTACCTTAGCCCCTAAAAGTTAAATCAGCAAGCAGAAAGGAGAACCAGATTTAACTGATTTTCCATTCTGCTCATTTCCTCAAACACTTACGAGAAGCAATAAGTAACATAATATTCTAGATGCTGTTAGGTTTACAAAGACATTTAAGACACAATCCTCAGAGTCAAAGAATTTGCCATCAAAAACAAGTATGTAATAAGTATGTAAATAAGTTGGTAGATAAAGGGCCATCTTTAGGAGGGACTTCCATGGCAGGCTGTATAGGGTGCAAAGGAGGATTGAGGAAACCTACTTTTTTTTATTTAGCAAATTGATCAAGGGCCGTCTGGCTCAGTTGGTAGAGCACGCAACTCTTGATCTCAGGGTTGTAAGTTTGAGCCCCATGTTGGGTGTAGAGATTACTTAAAAATAAAATCTTTTAAAAAGAGAGAAAATGGATCAGCAAAGGTTCTGGAATTGTTGTGTGGCAGCATTTGAGAGGGTTTCCAAGGTCATGGGACTGTGACAGGTGAAGATGAGCGGGTGAACAGTAGGCAGTTAAGATGTTAGGTGTTTCGGGGCACCTGGGTGGCTCAGTCATTAAGCGTCTGCCTTCGACTCAGGTCATGATCCCAGGGTCCTGGGATCGAGTCCCACATCGGGCTCCCCCCCTGCTCTGTGGGGAGCCTGCTTCTCCCCCTGCCTCTGCCTGCCACTCCCCATTTGTGCTCTCTGTCAAATAAATAAATAAAATCTTTAAAAAAAAAAGTTGGGGCGCCTGGGTGGTTCAGTTGGTTAAGTGGCTGCCTCCGGCTCAGGTCATGATCCCAGGGTCCTGGGATCAAGCCTCGCATCGGGCTCCTTGCTCTGCAGGAAGCCTGCTTCTCCCTCTCCCACTCCCCCTGCTTGTGTTCCCTCTCTTGCTGTGTCTCTCTCTGTCAAATAAATAAATGAAATCTTTAAAAAAAAAAAAAAGATGTTAAGGTGTTTCCACGCAGAAAGAGCCAGCGTGGGTAGGCACAAAGGGAGTGAAAACAGCCTAGTTTTGCGTAAGATACAGATACGGGGGAAATAGAAGAAGAGGCCGGAACACTAAATAGAAGCCATCTTGTAGGTGGCCCTAACTGCCAACGTTAGTAGAGTGTACTGACAGAGCAAAATTTGAGAAGCACAGGTGAGCGACAGAACTCTACTTTCAGAGAACGACCTTGGTCGCAATGAACAGGATGAGTTTCTTCAAAGAGAGAAAGCAGGGGCACCAGGCAGGAAGCAATTACAAGAGTTTGCTCGTTCATTCATCAATGAAACATTTATTCACAGGTACTATATGTCAGGCCCCTGCATGCACTGAGGGAGCTTGGTATGCGGCAATGAACAAGGCGTGGGGCCCTCAGGAGACTTGGAATCCAGGAGGAAAGGGTGTATCACTGCTCAGGCAGCCAAGAGCTGTGGTGGGGGTAAGACAACCCTGGGAGCCTCCGGGGTTATGAAGAGTCCCCAAGGAGGTGAGCCTTGGGTTGAATCTTGAGGGACAGGTAGGTGTTGGTCAAGGGAAGAAGAGTGGGAAGGAGAGTCAGTCAGGAGAAACAATTCAGCTCTTGAGCAGCCTGACACATTCAGGTCTGCCAGAAGCTCTGGCCCAGGAGGAAGTGAGCTGAGCCTTTTTTTAGAAAATGAAAAATAATTATTATAAAGAAAATAACAGTCAACCATTTATTTATTAAGTACTTATGAAGTATGTGCCAGACACTATTCTTTGCACATGATCGTTCATTTAAGTCTCACAGCTCTATGAGCTAGGCACTGTGATTCCCACTTCACAGACCCACACACTGACTTCAACTGCTTCAGAAATTCACTCCTCAGAATCACATGGCTATTAACTATTGATTAGGGGATTCAAACCTAAGTCTCTCTGACTTGAACATCAGTCTTGAGCCGCAAAGGCCAAGTTAAGAGTTAGCCATACAAGGAAAGGTGGAACAAGCATTCTAGGCAGAGGAAGCCTGATGGTGTGTGTGTTGGCAGGGGGGAGACCAACCACAGGCTGTTTGGGATCACGAGAGTGTGCACTACAAGGCTGGGGGCAAGAGATGAGAGTGGAGAGGTGGGCAGAGGCCAGGCCACGATGGGCCTTGCTTTGTAGGCTGAAGGTATGAACTTTGACCTGAAAGCTATGAGAGCCCCTGAAGACTTAGAGACGTGACAGATTAGAAGGGACAGACACACTGCAGCTGAGGTGTGATGAACAGGAAGACTGGGGGCAGAATTTCATTAATCTAGTGTGTGATGATGGTGACCCAGGCTTAGAATTCTCTTTCTAGAAGCATTAGTAAGGGCACCTGGGTGGCTCAGTTGGTTAAGCGACTGCCTTCGGCTCAGGTCATGATCCTGGAGTCCCTGGATCGAGTCCCGCATCGGGCTCCCTGCTCGGCAGGGAGTCTGCTTCTCCCTCTGACCCTCCCCCCTCTCATGTGCTTGCTCTCTCTCATTCTTTCTCTCTCAAATAAATAAATAAAATCTTAAAAAAAAAAAAAATAGAAGCATTAGTAAGATGATGTTCAGGCAGCCTAGGTGGGGGGTGAATGGCGACACCACCCCCCCACACACAGAAAAGTGAATTCAGGAGAAGCAGCAGAGGGGTCTGCATGCTTGGAGGCAGGACAGAGAAGGGGGTGGTGAGGATTGGAGAGAGAAGGTGGGGATGAGTTGTGTTCAAGTTTGGATATGTTGAGTTGGAAATGACCGTGGGACCATCATGTGGAGACGTCAAACGGGCTGCTAGGTTCACAATTCTAGGCTCAGAAGAAAGGTCTAGGTAGGAAACAAAGATTTGAGCTGGAAATTTGGGCAGGAAAAGAGATCGTAATAATAAGCATTGACCACTAACCAGGCGCAGTCCATAATGCTTTTCATGCATTTTCTCTTTAATCCTTTCAACAACCATATGAGATAGATACTGTTATTATCCCCATTTTACAGACTATGGATCTAGTTAGTTAGCCACAAGGACGTTCAGTAACCTGCCTAGGGCCACACTATTGGTAGAGGATCCACACACTTCTACACCTTAACTTGCCAAATGTTTGTGCCTGTGATCCACAGTAGAGACATATTTTATGTTGCCGTTCGGTACAGATATACATACTTCCCTGAAACATAAGTTGCATCAGATCCCACTGAGCCCTCTGCTGTTTCTTGTTCTACTTCACTTTTGAAGTAGGCTGGTTACAGCCCACAATATGATTCCCAACGCACTCTTGAAACCCACAGTTGGAGACTCTCACCCCTGACTCGGGTGATGGCAGTGGGACAGCCGAGATGAGGCAATGTACGTGACATCACAGATGTTAGAAGGGAAATTCACTGCAGGGTGATTTTTAAGTTAAAGGCAGAACAAGATGAGAAGTGAATCTCTTCCAACAAATCATGCCCAGAGGACACGTCTGTGGAAGCTAGCTCTTCAGCAGTGAGTCATTTATGGCTGTCACACGCATTTATGGGGATTGAAGCCATTTTGGCTGCCAGGGTTTTCCACTGTATGGAACAGGAAAAGCTGCAGATGCCCTTAACTTTGGAGAATTTTGAAGGGTTGGTCCTACAATTGCTACAGTATTACACAGCAGCAGGATTTGGGCACACAGCCCAAAGAAAAGCAGCCATGGGCCTGCCCTCCAATTTGATTAATTCCTGCGGACAGTCACTGCAATAGGAAATAATACCGCCAAGGCAGAAGTGATGGAATATGACATTTAACATCTTGCTCAGTGGGAAACGGTTTTGTTGGCAGGACTCAAGGAATTCACCCCCCAAATGTATCATAGACCCTGAATGTACACATTCGTCCTTCCTGCCACTTCACGGGAAGAGGGGAAATGTTCCTTTTCACTAGAATTAATGCCTTCTGAGTGGCCCATCTGGCTCCTGGCCACCTCTGGGGCCTCACTCCCCCAGTTAACCCTTCCTTCCCTCTTTAGCACCATCGCTTTCTCCTTTAGCAGGGCTCCCCTCCCCTCTGGCTTCAAACGCACACGAGTACCCTCTAGAAAAGCCCCTCAGCCTGAAGGAATGATGGGGGTGACGTAACTGTTCTCTGTCTTGAGAGTGGTGCTGGCTCCCCAGCAGTGGGCATTGTCAAAGCTCCCAGAATTGAACACTAGGAGGGGTGATGCTACTCTACATAAACTGCATCTCAGAAACACGGCTGCAAAATAAAAGCCCCCTGACCCTTTCCTTGATCCTGCCACCCTGGGAAGGCCGGCCTCTGCCTCCCTTCCTCTCCCTGACACTTTCTCCTTCCGCTGCCCATAGTAGATAAACCCAAAGTCTTCCCCACAGTTGGTCCCCAGCCAGGTCTCTTCCTGTTCTCCTCCCACCTTCCTGTGGCTCCCAGCGCTGAAACTTCCCCACAAAACGGTCTTTCTTTTCAGCTTTGGAGGTAGAGACCTTGGCAGTTTCTCCTCTGCCTCTTTAAATGTGGCTTTGGCTCACTAGTAATCCGCTAACTCTGGGAATGTGCCCCAGTACCAAGCCTACTGCTTTCTCTTTCTCTAAATTCTCTCCCTCAGAGATCTCCCCACTCCCAAGGCCCAAAGGACCACTGGAACGTGTTCGACTCCCCAGATCTACGACTCGGAGAGAGGACCCATGGTTCAGATCACCAGTGACGCCCGTGGACATCTGCACTCAGCTCTGTCCCCACTCACCTCCTCCCTTTGCCAGCTACCCTTAACGGTGCCGATGACCTCCCTACCAGCCCTTCTCCCAGACCAGAAACCCCAGAGACACCACTCAGCCTTCTGTGTCATCAAGACCAAAGGAGGTAGAGTGCTCTGGAAACTGTCGCGTTCTTGACTTATAATGTATTAGCATTGCAACTACCTAAATCTTTTCAACTCTTCCTTTAAAATGTCTGCAGATTTTACCTACCTTCTCTCCATCCTTCACTCCCAGCCCATGGCTCCCTTCCTTCCCCGCAGCGTGTTCTGCATTCTGTTGATAGTGCATCTTTACTGAAACAACCTTTCTCCCCCTTACTCTGCAGCTCAATACTCTTTAAAGGCTCCTGTTATGGGCTGAATTTGTCCCCCTGAAAAATTTATGTTGAAGCCCCCCATATCTGAGAATGTGATCTTATTTGCAAATAGGTCTCCCCAAAGGTAATCAAGTTAAAATGAGGTCACTAGGGGGGGTCCTAATGCAGTATGACTGGTGTCCTTGTAAAAGGGGGGCACTGGGCACAGAGACATACATACAAGGAAGACACAGCAGAATACCCCCTCCAAGCCAGGGAATGATGAGGCCACCAGAAGTCAGGAGAGAGGCACAACAGATTCTCCCTCACAGCCCTCAGAAAGAACCAACCCCGCCCACACACTACGGCACCCAAATATCAGTTCACATTTCACCGTCTGGCACTACAGATCCTCTTTGGTGTAGCCCCATCCTCTCTATTCAACCTTAATTCCCAAGACTTCCCTACCTAGACTTACTGGTCAGTCCCTCCTCCAATCAAAGGTGTCTCCCTATTAATCTCCACCTGGACTATGGCTCTCTACCCTTGCTTGGGATGTTCCCAGCCTAGCATGCCCTACCCGCTTCTCTCTTCCATCTCAATCTTGACATTCTTTAAGCTCTTTCATCCCTCTTCCTCAATTATACTGTCCCTGCTTTCTCGGCCTATGTTTTTCTCTCTCTTCTCTGAATCGTCATTGTGCTTCTCATCTATATCATATAAGTTGACACTTGATTGTGTCTTGTTTACATAGCTCCCTAATGGTTTCTTGTGTATTCTCAGGTTTAGAGTTAAATTTTAAGTGGCTATTCTCTACTGAAAACCATTTTTCCAGACACCATCCTAGATTTGCTTCCTTGATAAAACATCCTTTCATCTAGAGCTTTTTGTGTTATTTTATCATATGTCATCCAATCAAGTTTTACTGCACATTTTGGTTCAGTGAGGCGGACATCGTAGGTGTGAGTCCTAACTCCTCCTTTACTGGAAAAGTCACTGGACTTCTTAGAGTCTTGGTTTCCTCATCTCTAAAATGTTATCTCTCAGAGTCATTGTAAAGGTAAGATGGAATAATTTATGTGAAAGTGATTGTTAAAAGGTAAAGATGTGAAAGATGGCGGAGGAGTAGGAGACCTGGATTTCGTCTCCTCTCAGGAATTCAGCTGGATAGGGATCAAACCATTCTGAACACCTACAAACTCAACAGG